>NW_009707969.1:0-21939 GCF_000703405.1 Apaloderma vittatum | reverse complement strand
CACCGCACTCTATGTGGCTGGAGTTGTCCTTAAGCTGTGAAAAGCCAGAAAATGGTAACTTCTGACACCTCCCCCCACAGCCGTGCCTTTGTTAGCATCTTTAATCTAGTAGCAAACAGCTGCAGTCTTTAAAAATAATACAAATTAGACCCCCAACAACGTCCAGTCATCTTTTTCTCAACAACTGGGAGTCACTTCTGGAAACAAACACAGCTGCCCTTAAATCACACTTAAATTTATGGCAGCAATCCTACCACTAGACTCTCAGAGAAACACACGTGATAACCTTGACATAGATTTCCACGCAGAGAAGAGCTGAACATTGAGTGTCTCATCTTGGCCAGTATGCAAAATAACTCGTCATGCTTCTCAGCTGAGGACTCCCTGCATGCATCTACATCCTGCAGATGGAGGTGCCTTACACCCCGTTTCTTACGTCTGTGCTTACACTAAATTGTATCAGGCACCTGATTCCCAGTGCATCAGTTCCTAAAAGTTAGGACACACCCATTACTGGAACAATTGCAGCACCGACTGGTTTCCTAACCCAGCCCTCACTTCAGCTAAAACCGATCACTCAGATTTGACTGCCACGCTTTGACAACCTAGTACCTCGTGCCCGCACCCTGGGGAGCAGATAATTTTCTAGGATGGACAGTATCAGTGAAGATTTAACTCTTTGGACCTCAACATGCTATTTCTTATTTCTGTCTAAGGATCCTTAGAAGTTTTGCTCGTTGTCCTCACTTGAGAGTTCCTCTGACCATTTCTGCTCCCAGTGGCAGTGTTCATTGCAGGCTTTGCTCCACATACAGTTCAGAGCCTGTGTGCCAAGGATTCTCAAGGGATGCCATTCAGAGCACAGCACACCATGGTCTTCCTTGAAATGGGAGTTTCTCAGCAGGAGGACTAAGTCTACAGGTTGCAGACCTCTGCTCACGTTAGAAATAATACACCTGTGCATTCACTTGGGGCACTGCCTGGGCAGTGCCCCCCTCACATTCCTAAATGCGTGATGAGACAGTTCATCGTAAAGGATACACACTATTTGCACTGTCACTAAAGCTTCAAGTGTTCAACGGGGAAAACTGGTTCTGAAGGCTGAATCTGCTCTCTGACTGGAAGAGCGAAAAAAACCAAAACAAAGGGGCTGATAAGTTCAGCGTGCTCCGCTCACTTCAGCAAGCAAGCTGTCCTCCTGTCAGGCACGGACTGGCTCCCCAGCAGTCCGGACAGCAGCCATCCTGTCCTGGATCACCCCAGATCCTCGGGAAGGAAGGGGGTGGGAGTGGGAAAGCACGTCCGACTGCCCTCGGGAGTCTCCACCCCCGCAAGCCAAGTTTTGAGTAGGAGGGGAGCTGTTCGGAGAGGTCGGAACAGAGACGCCCAAACCGCAAACCCAGACTCCTCAGGCAAGGGAATCTTCAGCAGAATACAGAAGAGAAAAAGCAAAAAGGTAGGAACAGCTCTGCACCTGTCTCCAAAAGTACATTTCCCGTTTTCAACATCAATGGCATTGTCGTTAAATACTATTAAATATTATTATTTAATAAATCTCACTGAAGCACCATGGTAGTTAACCAAGCTATTGCCTTTCAGCTTTTGAGGAGATTCATAACGCTGGGTAAAGCTGCTAGTTTTCAGTTGTTTCAAGAAAGCTTCAGCTATTCCAGGGCTGACAGCCTCAGGCTCTGACCAGTTAGCAGGGAGGAGTTTCTTGCACAAAGAACATTACAGAAAGAACTTTAAAAGAAGGAGGAGTTATGAACAAATGACTTGATGGTAAGCAGAGACCCAGAGAGCTAGCTGTGAAAGGATATTTTACTGTTTTCCTGGGAGGCGATCAGACTACCTCTCATCCCAGGCTCCCAAACTGGGATGACAAAGGGACAAAGAGGAGGAGGGTGGGTCTTCCTCAGTTCTGCCTAAAGACACTTTTCAGCAAGGGGGAAAAAAACCAAACATGTTGCTTAATTTCAGCAGTAAAATTTTCTATATGCTCAAGCCTACGACAGGAGCGTGGAACCTGCTGGCCTAAACCAGCCGGCGCTTATACAAGGTGCTTGCTTCAGTGAGAGAAATCATTTTTCCTCTTTTGCCAGGAAACAAAATGGGGGAAGGGAAACCAGGGCACAAGAGGGTAGCATCCTCACTGCTGTCAGTGGCTGCAGAAATAGAAATTCATGTTTCTGTCAAGAAACTTGCCTGCTCAAGGCCAGATAAATAAATTTTGGTGCAGAAAGAAAAATACACAGATGCATCACAGGACCCAGATGTCCTTCCTAGAACTATATGTGGCCAGGTCAGTACAGCAATTTCACCAGGCAGGAAATTAACTACTGATGAGTGGAGAATGAAATAGATTTTCAAAGCAAATGAGATGGAGGCAGAAGTCCAGATTCATCCTTAACCCCAGCCACACCAGCGATCTTCAACCAGCGATCTCCTTCATTGGAGGTTCTCTCCCAAGACTACTGCTGTAGGAGGTCAGAGCCTGAGGCTGTCAGCCCTGGAATAGCTGAAGCTTTCTTGAAACAACTGAAAACTAGCAGCTTTACCCAGCGTTATGAATCTCCTCAAAAGCTGAAAGGCAATAGGTTGGTTAACTACCATGATGCTTCATGTGTGATGTAAGAGGGATTTCTCTGAAGTGTAAAGCTGCTGAAGGGATCAGAGGGAATAAGACATAGTTGTGACTGCATAGAAGTGACGAACAGAAAGATTCTGCAACAAATTAATGAGAACACGAGACCAAAAATTAGCCTGCCAGCCAATTGCCATGCTCCTTCTTTTTAGCAAAAGCATATGACAATAGTAGAAACTGAAAGGTCAGCCTAAAGTTAAGCCAGGCCTAAAATGAGAAGCTGTAGAAATACTGAAAATCAAAGACATAGCAGTGCTGTCCTCACCTATCATCATTCAAAGTCTCCTTGCTGATGCATCCTCTACACAAGACTTCGCTCTCACTCTCACTGAAGTAAGCAGTCTATGCAGAAAATGCAAATCCTTTTAAGCCACTATTATCATAGACTGACCTTTCAGCAGATTTTTGTGCCCTGGCAGAATATCTCTTAGGGAGGTTTCAGTGACCTAAATCTCAGTTAACACTTTCCAGTGTTATACTCCTTCATTAGTTAAGTCTCTCTCTCTCTAATAATGCACACAATATGGTTGGCTTCCAGCAACCTTGGGAAAAATAACTTGAAACTTAGTTCCACCAGTGTGATTCCCCAGGAGACACTCTCAGAAATACCTCCAGACCTAGAAGGGTGTGTTTTAGGTTATCGTGTTTCTAAGTTTATAAAGCAAATGCACATCTCTGTCCAGCCTGGCAGATTCCCCTGTCCAGGGACACCAGATCAGCTAGACTAGATAACTGATAACTGCAGAAAATGTGTGTTAATGTAAAAAAAAGAGTTTTCATAATTTAAAACATTTTCATGACTGAAAACATTTTCATAATTTAAAACAAATCTTACAACCTTGAATTCCGTTCACACTTCAAAATGCCTTTGTTCAACGTATTATTTTTCCTTTTGTTTCTGTAGATAACTTGAGATTTGGAAGTGATGTGGAAAACACTTAGAATGGAAGGCAAACTCCCATGTCTTCTGCTGGTAGGAGCAATCATGACTGCTCAGTGCCAGGTAAGAGGGTAATGCATCAAATAATGTTCTTGCCGTCCTTCTGCATTTTCAGCAGCACTTCCTTACCATTGACTCCAGCATCAGACAGAATGAGAATCGGGTTATATCACTAGAAATCAGAAGAAAGCAAGCCTTGCAAAGCAGTCCGTCTCTAAGTTGGGATTTCCAGTAATGTGTTTTCCTGGCTGGTGTTTATTTCAGTGAGCAAATCTTCTCCAGATCTTCTTAGTGTTTCTGTTCACTATCACCTTTCACTGCTACTAAGAGGTCCATTGTGATCACCCTTTAATTTTCTTTCTGTTGTCATCACCTTCACCATTACTCTCACTTACACATGGACATTGATAGATCCCATGTACCTTCACTTTAAGCTTCACATTGCACAGCTTGAGTAAACCCTATACAATTCTAAATGTTTAGTCTCTTTCTCAAAAAATTGCTATCCCAGCCTTCCTCTTTCTTTTTACATTATTCTTTCTCTTGTGGCCTGACCAAAGAAGCTTTCTAAATTGGTTTCTTCCTTTAAAACTTTGTCCAGAATATTTACTTGGCTGCAGGAGACGTATGTCTTGAAGGTAATCAAGCTACAAAGGCTTATGGGGAAACTGCATGTCAATGAGCAAAAATAACTCTTTGTTCACATTTATCGCTTTGAAATTTATTTGCTTGTCAGCAGAAAGCTGACAACCTTTAGTGAGCACTTGCAATGCCCCAAGAGCACGTAATCATTGCATGCATGATGCAAGTAGAGCACATCCCAAGTTCACGTCACTCGCATAACAAGCCGTCACCTGGTAATCTGTGGCAACAGAATGATTTACAGTTCTTGGTACCCATGGTGAGGTAAGAAAGGCACTTTTCACCATACTATCTGACAAGAAGTGCAGACAGTTGCTCACCGCTCCCCTGATTTACAGGACCTCAAGAAGAGGACTGGCTCTTTGAAGTCACTTTTTCTCTCAGATTTCTTAAGAGAGCAGTTACTCACAGAATTAATCTTCATTGCTTGCAGGGCTTACGCATGCGTTTCAGACGGGGAGCCAGATCTAGAGGTAAGCCAGGCAAACTAGTTGTGTTACCTGGAGTTTTATGAACACAAGGAGAGAAAGGAGATGATGCTGAGGGAACAAAGCCTGAAAATTCTTTGTCATGATTATCTGGATGAGAGATTCAGAAGGCAAACTACTAGACTGTTAACACCATCCACAACTGAAAGAACGAAGTTTTCTGCTTCCTCTGCTCTTCTTCAAAGAAAAAGTGGCTTTCAGTAGTGGAACAGTACATCTCTCTTAGCAGTGATAGAGATGGGACCACTGTGGTCTGAGAAGGAAAAAGGGCAGCCTGTTAGACGTATGCTCCCATCCCGGATACTTTTCTCCTGGAAGGAGAAAGGAGTTCTTTCGCTCAGCCAGGTGGTTTTCCCCAAATCTCTAAAAGAGGATTTCCTTTTTCCAATTACAGCCATTTGCACAGACAATTCATCAGGAAAAATTTACCAGCACAGGGGGACCTGGCTGAGGCTCTCAGGGAGCAGAATAGAATACTGTAGGTGTGACAGTGGTCGGAGTCAATGTCACACTGTGCCTGTCAGAGGTGAGTATGAAGAAGAAAGAGAGAAAGGAAATGGTGGGAGATGAGAGACTGGCCATCTAATCATCTTAAAGAACTTGACTGTCAGGGAAGGAGTTATCACACAGAAAATTTGCCTTAAAATAGAGTAGGATAGAAATGAAAAAACTAATATAAACTGACTCAGACAGGGCTAAGTGGGAGTGGGCAGGGGGCTGAGGAAGGCTCGTAATAGTGTAGGTGGAGAGAATGGAAAAAAGGAAGTCTGTTTTAGAATCGTAGAATCATAGAATGGCATAGGGTAGGCAGGGAAAAATAGAACAGGCTAAAGCTAAAGGAAACTGTCAGGAGGGGAAAGATGGGTATACATTGACAGCTTTTTACTTCTGTGAAATCTAACAGTATATACTGGCTTTTGTTTATTCCACAGCCTGTACTAGAAATAAATGCTACAACGGGGGCCAATGCTCTCAGGCATATTATTCTCCACAGCTCTTCATGTGCCAGTGCCACCAAGGTTTCTCTGGGAAGCAGTGTGAAATAGGCAAGTATGGCAATTACTTTGAACAGTGATACTGGTTTTAGCCGTTCAGTGCAGAAGGATGAGGTACCCAGACGCTGCTGCTGTATATTGAGCTCTCTGTTAAGTTGCCTCTTTTTATTCTAAAGCAAATACTGTAAAGAAGTTTTAAGAAAGACACCTAGGCTGTTCTCAGTGTCTCTGAACACTCATAACTTTTGGAGCTGAAGATCTTTGTGTAAACTTACAGTCCACCTGGGAAGGCATTTTCAAGAATTTATTAGACAATCCATGTAAGAGCCAAGTTTAAACAGAAGAGACTGGGGAAGCAGAGTTTTTACATGCTGTCCTTAAAGTAACATTTTGTTCCCTTTTGTTCAGATACTGAAGTTAAGTGCTACAAAGATGCTGGAGTAACATACAGGGGCACATGGAGCATGACAGAGAGTGGAAACGAATGTTTAAATTGGAATAGCAATGGCTTGATGGACCGGACGTACAATGGCCAAAGAGAAGATGCTGCTGAGCTGGGGTTGGGCAATCACAACTATTGCAGGTGAGGGGCTGATGATACGCAGGTCAGAGCCACAGGAATCAACCCATGTTAAGAGCTTGGAGTAAAGGAGTGGGTGTTTGCGACAGTATAATACAAAGCAGAAAACACTCTGCTTGGTGCAGGTATGGTGTGCAGCCCATCAGCAGCAATGGCAACTTCTATAGACTGAACTTAAGATCTGTCTAGAACTGGATGCTTATGACGGACTAAAAAATGCATACACCTCTTGCCCCACAGTCTTTCCCTTGTCCCTTCTCAGTGCCTAAAACTTTCTCTGTAAGCCAGTTTCTTGCAGTTCCAGGTCCGGCTCAAAACTCTAAAAATGTAGTGCTTCCTGCACATGAACTGCACAAACAGGCTGTCCACTCCTGATAGCTGCTGGCTGTCTTACCCTCACCTCCACATACTCCACAATTTTATAATTAAAATAGAAATCCAAATAACTTCTAATGATTCAGTCCACTTCTTCACTGCAGAGCAGGATTAGGTTACCAAACTAGTCACAGACATGAGACTAAAAATAATAGCTTTATAATGATGTATAATTTTATAACTCTTTCAGAAACCCAGATGAGGATTCCAGACCTTGGTGCTATATCTATAAAGGGGGAAAGTACATCTGGGAACACTGCAGTGTGCCCTCCTGTTCAAAAGGTACATGCAGGGGGACACTGAATGGACTTTAGAGGTTCCATGAGCCCCTGCATATTAGAATGTTTCTCTGGGGACTTGTGCTATTTCTGTAACCTCAAAAGTTGAGACTCTCATGTTAAACTGTGTTTAAGCTTTTAATATTTAAGACACTGGGAGACTAAGATAAATGTAGCTAATATATAGATGCCTTGACAGAAATCCCAGTTAGAAACAGCTGGCGGCTTCAAATTCATCAGTTAACATGCAACTTTCTTATTGAAGTTAGGAACATGAACTGCAAATCTGGAAGAGGCACAGACTACCGAGGCAGCCACAGTGTCACTAGCTCTGGAGCTGCCTGTTTGAGGTGGAATTCTCGAATCCTTGTCAACAAGTTATATACCGCCTGGAGAAGAGATGCTTACCATCTGGGTCTTGGTAGTCATAATTTCTGCCGGTATGTACTCAGTTATAGAATTAAAAAAAAAAACCACCAAACTTCTTTGTGGCACTCTTGAGGAAGGGCTCTAGTCTTTTATGTGGGTTATTAAAGCACAGGAAATACATTACTGATAGGAATGAAGCTCACTTATCGATAGTCATTTTATTCCACTTGACCTATCTATGCTTCTCTAACATCAGACTCCATAAATACAAATTCCACATATGCCCTTAGGGCCCTCTGTATCTCTAGAAAAATCAAAGTCTTGAGCCACTCTGCCACCTTTAGGTCTCCCCAAACTCCCTGCCGATCTGATAATACAAATAGTTCTTCTCTTTTCTGTGCTGCAGGAATCCTGACAATGACAGCAAGCCGTGGTGCCACGTACTGAAAGGAAATCAGCTCACATGGGAGTACTGCAGTGTGCCTACTTGTTGTAAGAATCCTATCCTAGCACTCCTGATTCTTCTCGTTCTTTGAGGCATTACTGTTCTGCACGTTATTTGTATTAAACTCAAGCTTCTTACAGTAAAATAAGACCTGGGGGGAAATAAAAGCGCTTTTTGGAGTAGAAAGATACTGTGGCTCCACTTTCAGAGAAGTGCCTTTTTCTCTGCCAGAAGGGAAGATTACTGAAAAGGAGGACAAAAAAAGGCAGGGTTTCCCTACTGTATTTTTCAGATTGGAATACAAGTTTCCCGGGAAACAGGAATGAGTCAGATACTAAACAGTTCACGCCAGGCTGCCTCAGCACACACTGATGACTAACAGGCTCTTAACCCAAACTCAGAGACTTAAACTCAGAGTGCCCGAACAAAAAGCCTGTTTCTGGGTTTGTCATCCACAGCCACCTGTGGCTTACGGCAGCGCCGAGTCCGCCAGTACAGGATGAAAGGTGGCTCCTCTGCAGGCATTGCAGCTCACCCATGGCAAGCTGCCATCTTTGTGAAGTATCGCCGAGCACCTGGAGAGCACTTCCTCTGTGGAGGAGTTCTGATCAGTTCCTGCTGGGTTTTGTCAGCTGCTCACTGTTTTGAGGAAGGGTAAGTTGAGGATTCGGTACTGTCTGGGGAAAAAAAATCTGGAAAATGGAAGCATCCAGTATAGCCTTACTGGAAGGGTAAAATATTTGAAAAAAAGCTCTTTATCCTAGCAAGTCATTCTGCGCTGAAGATCATAGAACTAACTGTGCTGAGCATTACAGGCAGGCATTTATTGGTCAGACAAGCAGTACAGCAGTAAGTATCGCAGCAGAATATCAAATAGCTGAAGAACAAAGTTGTCAACACAGATGCAGAGCCATCTGAAGATTGGCAACAGCAAGGGGCTGGCAGAGGAGCCTTGCCATGATGGCTGTAACAATTCATGCAAAAACGAAGGCAAGTAGGTCTTTTGAGGCCAAACCTCCTGGGTAACGAAATAGTAATAGTGCCAAAATAAGAAAAGCAGAAGCTCCAGCAGCACATCTTTGAAGGAAGGGTCCACTTCAGTTAACTTGGGAAGAAAGTAAGAGTCTCTTGTTCTTCAGCTTTAGTACAAATCAGCTGAAGATTGTGCTGGGTAGGACTTCCCGAGCAACTCCCGAGGAAAACGAACAGAAGTTTCAAGTGAAGAACTATATTGTGCATCAGAGATTTGACTCAGAAAATTTCGACAATGATATTGGTAAGAACTTTTCTGACCTCGTGACAAGAAAGGTCATGATTGACTCAAGTGTGTCATTAATGAAGATTTTTTTCCCCTCTTCAGCTCTGTTGCAGTTGAACTCAAATGCAGAAGGCTGTGCTATTGAAACAGACACTGTCCGTGCTGCCTGCCTCCCTACACCAGAACTGCAGCTCCCTGACTGGGCTGAATGTGAGATCTCTGGTTACGGCAGAAATGAAGAATGTAAGTAGAAGATGCATGTCTACCGTGTCCAAAGTTTGTGTCCTCTGCCCTCAGAGAATTCAAGCGTTTATCATGGCTTAATGTATCACCCTCTGAATTATTATTAGAGGCTTGCAGTACTACAAAACGTATGTGTAAGTGGGAGATACACAAAAGCCAAGTTTTGCTGTTATTTCATTCATCTGTATTCTGTTAGCTGCATGGGCTAGTAGAGTCTCTGTTGATACTCTCCAACAGCAGAAACATAAAAAGTGGCTCAATGGATAAGGTAGGAAAACAAAAAATTTGCAATCAGGGCTGCCACCTTTCTGTTATACTGCATACATGTAGGTATTATCATTTTCACAGAAATTCCCTTCTGTCAGGATTTAATATACTATACAATTACACATAGTTGCATTATTTTAAGAGCTACGTTGCCTGTGCAGTGATCTACAACAAACAGGAATAAATCCTATCTGAAAGTATGCCCAGGTTGACCTATATTTGAAACAAAACAAACAAACAAACACCAGCTCTTATTTTACTGGCACTTTCTACTGATTTATTTTTATTCTCTAACTTGTAAACTCTTTGAGACAGACACTGTGAAGCATCCACCATAACAAGACCTAATCATGATTTAAACCCTACAGTTTTCGGAACAGACTTGAAGATTTAACATACAGGTGTGGCATAAAGTGGTTTTAATACACTTGTAAAGCTAGTTCTCAGCATTGCACACAGGGAGTACAGGATAAACTCTGTGAAACTCTATGATGCCTGCCTACCTCATTTTGTTACTTTCTCTCTTTGAGAGGGAAAGGATGCTGCAACTGTAATTTAAAAGTAGACTGAAAAACAACAATTCTGCCAACTTTCAGCTTTGCAGGAAGCTATGCAGGAGAATAAATCCAATACCCAGAACAAACAAAAACTGCCCTTTCATTCCAACGTAACACAAGTGTACATTCCTATCTAGTTACTCAGTATTGTGTACAAGGCATCTGATTTTTGTTAGCGCAAGTCTATTACTAAAAAGTCAGGATCCCTTTTCATACAGTTAGTGATTTTCATAGGCACTGACTGCGACTTCAGTTGGATTGATATAACTGTGCAAAGATGCCTTAGCCATTTAAGAAACGCATGAGTCTTGAATTTGGAGCTTACAAAAATCTCTTTAAACTTGCTAAGGAAGCAATATTTTCTCTCAACTAGATTTAAGCCGTTCTCACTAGCAACGCAGAACCCCAAGAATTAAAAAAGACCCTTTGGCAATGAAATACTCGTTTAGCCACTACCACCCACCTCAGCTACTTCTGTTTACTCTCGCATAAACTACAGAAACTTAACTGCATTTTGCTTTAATATATATACACACACATACAGAGACATATATACGTATTTATATTGCCTTTTTTCTTCCAGTTTCTCCATTCTATTCAGAGCGCCTGAGGGAAGGCCATGTCAGACTGTTTCCAGCCAGTCGGTGCACAACACAGCATCTAGACAACCGGACAGTTACAGACAATATGTTATGTGCAGGAGACACGAGGAACCTTGATGATGCCTGTAAGGTAAACATGATTCTGTTCCTCTTTCCTTTCTAGGTCTGTCTGACCTAATCAAACGAAAAGCTTCAGAAAATGGTTTAAAGACATTCTGTGTTTGGCTGCCTCAGAGTTCTAGTAGACTTTTACTGAACGGGACTGTAGGCTTCTCTGTCAGTTTTCCTGCCCTCCCCCTCATAGCTGGGAAAGCAGGCCATGCTTAACCAAGCAAAGCAGAACAATACAGACTGAAAATCCCAAATATAGGAAATGGCACAAAACTGAGCAGGAAACTCCACCTCAGAAGCATTTCACGAGAATGCAAAACACTCAGCAGGAGGTTCTGTCAGGGAAAGGGGGTGCCAACGTACTGAAAAGCAAAGAAGAAAAAAGGCCAAAAAATGCAGAACAAGCAGCTGTGAAGTGAGGAAAAATGGAGGGCACACATTCAATCCACCTCCCTTTCATTTAAACAGCTCTTTAATGATTTTGCTTTACTGTTACACAGAGCAGTATAAAACACCCTGGATCTTTATAGCTTGAATAACAGCATTCTTTTTTTTTTGTTGTTCTTACCAGCAACTCATCTAAATTTCATTAATGAGCACCAAAGTTAGATGCTTTAGTGTTAGATCTTGTTGGCTCACTCCCTGTGAGGGGAGCATGGAAGGGAGCCTGGAACACAAAATTGGCTTATGTCAAAGTGCTGTTACTAAGAGCGCTTGTTTTGTGTACATACTGCACAGGGTAGTTCTGTAGACACTAGTGCACCACGAAAGCCATGTGGGGAAAAAACCAAACAAACAAAAAAGGAGATTGTTACTAACCTGCTACTTCTCTGTAGGGTGACTCTGGAGGGCCTCTGGTCTGTATGAAGGATGATCGTATGTATCTAATTGGAATTATCAGCTGGGGAATAGGCTGTGGCCGCAAAGACACACCTGGCGTTTATACAAATGTGAGTCGTTATCTTGACTGGATCCAGGACAACATGAAACCCTGAGCAAGAAAAAGCTTATGGCCATGCCCTTGCGGCTTCCTTCTGGGTGCTTTAAGGATGCTGGCAGGGCTTCCTGCTAGTCCAGATGCTTATGACTCTAGGTACAAGGGGAAGACAATCTGCAATGTGTGGGAAGGGCACATACTCAAATTACTCTCCTTACTACAGGAAGCTAACGCTCCTTCGTCCCCACATCCCCAAGCCTCCTCCTTGCATCAGGTCATGTGAAAAAAACCCTCCCTCTTTAGCACAGCAGGGCAAAACAAAGGACAAGTGTAACAGTAGCAGTTTTAGATGCCTGCAAGACTTACACCCACAAGTAGAGATCCAAATGTCATAAGGCTGCATTTGTGCTTTAACAGAAGACAGGACAGGTATAACCAAGTCACCGTGAACTAGAATCTCAGTAATCGAGCATCACTTAACTTGCATTGCAGTTGCCATATTACATTAAGTGGTATCTACGCGTGTCTTAAGAGTTAAGTATTTTTAAGAGATTCCCTTCTTGTCCAATTGATTTATAAAGTAAAAGGAAGAAGGTGTGACTACTGTTTTACAAAGGGACAAAATTATATTGAGGCTACAGAAGTTCAGCTTTAGTATCAGTCAGGCATTGCAGCTAGAAAACTAGTCTGTTGCATTCAGGAAATTTAAAACATAAAATGTTTACTCTAACTGCTTCAAGAAGCTCTCCGATGATCTACGAGCACAGCTTTTCATCAAAATATAATAAGTGAGTACAGAAAAGAAATTTGGTAAGGACGCCCATTACTTTCTCAAATGGATTTTGTAAATGACAACTTTATAAATGGTCTTAAGTCTTTCTAGCCAGCAGCTTAGAATATGACCTCAAAGAGTTCTTCTCCAGTGTCGTTGGAGAAGCAGTGGTGTAAGAAGTCCAGTTAGCTTCAGCAATAAGTCCCATATTCCAGCCAGTGGAAGGGGTAAAAAAAATCCCAAGATACCTATCAGAAGAGGGTCACAGTTAAGGTTTTTCAGCATGATTGTTTTGTTGTTGTTAGTTGTACTTTATTAAATATTAACTTTGAGAAAAAGACAAATTAATTTCCATTCCTCTCCCTTGAACCCAGTGCCTTGCTTTTCTGGCATTCACAAGCCTGTTAAATATTTGCAACCTGTATAATGCTCAAAACTGTTCCAATGACTAACACAGGTAAGCGTCCTCAGGAACACAACTTTTGTTCCACAATTCAAACACTCTTTTAAATACATTATTTGAGCTCAATGTGATCGAACAACCACGAATAAAATGTAACTGAACCACACCTGATACTGGTATCTTTTTAAAATACCTTTTAGCAAAATTATCTTTTAGCAAAATGCACTCTACAGAAATCTAAACTGCAGAGAATACATTCACATCAAAGCCATTAGCACCTCCTTGGAGATACCCTTACAAGAAACACTGAAGATGACAAGAGATGGCAAGCATTAGCTGCCATGTCTGCACTGGCGGTTTCCTTCCATCCTGGTCTGTCTTCTGTGAGGTCTTCTCTGCAGCTGACTTACAGAAGGGCCCAGAATCAACTCCAATTTTTTCCAAGTGCTTTTTTATCTCTTGTTTTGTAACAGATCCTTAATCTGGAAGATTTACCAAATCCCAGTCCACCTAGAATTTATCTTCTCCAGCCTTACTTTAACTGCTTGCATTTCATCTCTCAAAAGTTGCTGCCACCTAGCTCAGTGCATTTAGCTGCATTTCTCTGGCTTGCTTACCCATTACATCCTTCTCTAACAAAAATCCCCAAGATGGTTTCCATCTGTACGATACCAACTTTTCCTCTTCTTACCCTGTTTATGTCCACTTACCTTCTTCCAGCACATGGTAGCACCATCTCGAGACAAGGTCTAAGAAAATGACTGCCATCTGCTTGCTTCGTTTTGTAGCTGACATTGTCATGTTCAAGTTCTTTCAGAACCTGAGTCAACATCAGCATTTACTGTAACTGAAGTACACAGCTACACCTCACATTTCCCCAGAGCTCGTATCATCTACCCAGCTGTCTCACTGATGTTGCTCCCTTCTGCCCTGCTTCATCTTTCATAGGAACTTGCAGCCACCTCAGACTGATGGAGAAAGCCTGTCACAAGGGCTAGGCACCCTTATGCATAAGAAGCCTTTCAGGATCTTGACTAACATAGATCACTTCAGCAGAAAATAAAAGAACAAAAGCCACAAAGCCAAAGGACATTATCAGTACTTGAGCAGCAGGAAAGTGAAGAGATATTTCATTGTCTTCATAATTAAAACATGGCCCTTAGCCTGCTACCCAAAACTCTACCTAGTGAACAAAGATGGTTCAGCTGCATTCCTAAAGACAGTTTCTCTGGGGTTCTAGGAAAAGCTCCACACTCCTTTTGAGAAACACTAAGAAAAATTAACAAGTAATTAATTTTAACTTTTTAAACAGTGCCTTAGTCCCAAGTGCACAATCCCAACCGCATGAAGACATTTATTTCCCTAAGGCACCCACTATCCAACTGGCAAAATTTACCTTTCTCCTCAAATAGAATCATTAAGATTGGACAAGACCTCTAAGATCATGGAGTCCAACTGTATTTCTTGTAAAGCCCATAAAAATGAAATTACACAAATGACACGTAAAACTGAATTTTATTGATGCCCTTGCTGAAGGCTGTATTTGCACAAAAAACATGATCAGCAGTAAGGACAGCTGCTGTGGCATTTATTAGTTGAAATTCCACAAGCAAAATGACACTCATCCACTGCAAATATCCATCACATGCAAACCACAATGTATGTTATCCGTTATTTAGGGTCACTTTGCTTAGTTCGCAAGCATGAACTGTATATGCTGGACTCCCACAGCCACCTGTAGTCACCTGTGCAGGAGCTTAGGGACCAGTTCTGCTACCACAGAAAACACTGGCATCCAGTGGCCAAAGAGCACATTACAGACAATATGGAACGGTACAGATGACACTCTTTTCATCTTTATTCTGTACAGAGAGATGCAGCACAGACTAGAATGGGCAGATGTAGCAACAGTTCCTGCAGAAGAGATGATCCCAGGTGAAAAATCTAGCATAGGCTTAAATCCATTTGCACAGCAGCTGATTGATACAGGAACTGAAATGAGGTAGGACAGCCAGACACACTACAAAGGTACCAGGACACAATTAAAGACATCAGTGAGCAGGAGAACAGCAGTATCACCTTCATTTGTAACAGGCAGGAAGACACAAAAAGAGGTTTCAACAAGTGACTAGGATAGTGATCATCTTTATTCAGCCACAGCTTAAGTTTCCATCAGAGTGCTGTGTCTCCCCACAAAAATTCTCCTGCCATTTTGTCTCTTCCATGACTCTCCAAAGAAGCTAGGAGAATTCGTACCTTCAGATATTGACAAAGTGACAAGCAGAATTACATTCACCTGTCACCAACCATCAGTTAGAAGATCGCATGTGTTACAGTCAGCCCATCGCAGGATGTAATATGAAGATTTGGATGGATTTCCAGTCTGTCTCCAGAGAATGGATACTTGATGACCCAAGATGGCTTATGAAATATCTAAAAGACCATCCACTTCTTCCCCTTCTCCCTCTGTGGGAGGACAATCTACCTTTCCACTTCTTCCAGTTCCTTTGAGGCAGAATGGCTAGATGATCTCCCTGCCGCTGAGAACCATACAGCTCTCCACCCTAATGCCCAGTGATCGAGAAGGGCTGATGCTGGACCATCACACTGGAGTTGAAGTTTATGGAAATTCAACTTTGTATCACTCTACAAAGGGATAAATGCCAATCCAAATATAAGGAAGAGAAGTTACAAAAGGCAATAAATCCTGAGAATTTCATTTAAGACAGCAAAATGAAGATGATACAAGCTTACATAGCTGACTCACTAATCCCAAGGAAACTGAGCACCTCTCCCACCTGCCATTGTTCGAAATACTTCAGACTCAGCTAAGGATGAGATGGCTTCATCTCCTTACTTTTCCCTGCTCCCCAGCTCTCCTGCTAATGCTACTACAGGTAATGGAGCAACCCTAAACAGACAGATGGGGTAAGAGGCTGCATCCAACAGCCACGGACAGGAGAAACAGGAAAGTGCTCTTCCTCACTTTCAGGATCCTCTAGGTACGGACTTGGAACTTGCCAGCCTTAGTCATATATTTTATCCCCTTGAAGGGTTTGTACTTCTCCCCATACATGTCCAAGCGATTCACCTTGAGTCCTAAAGGCAAACAAACACAGCATAAGAACGACTGCTGCCACAAACAAAGCAGACCGGCCTTCACGATAAAGGAACAGAAGGCCTGCAGAGCTACTTCAGCTACATGCAGAGTGAGAACTGACAGCAAAGAATATTCAGCTTCTTTACCTGACAGTCACTTACCAGATATAGCCAGCTGCTGAATTTTAAACTGCAGGTTAATAGTGGGGTTTTCATCTGGTTTTGAAGTACCAGCTTGCAGACTCATGCTCCCCTTCAGGCTTGGCAGCTTCTGGGGGTTTATTTTTCCTACATCCCATGACAGCAACTTCAAGGAACAGAAAATGCATCAGTGAAACAGAAATGCTGTTACACCCTCCAGAGAAGAATCCCCCTTCCAATGACAGCTTTTAATGTTTCTTTATGGAAACGGTTTTTGTGTTAGTATCTTGCCTTTCATATTGGACAGAAACAGTATAGGCTTAAGAACAGCTATCTTGGACCTTTGCTTTCCCTCTGTCTTTCCATGAGGTTCCCCAAAAGCCTAACATGCATGGTATTTCCACTACTTGTGCTACAGGCCCCGCTTCTATGCGTCACAAGTGACAAAAATAATGTAGAATTGCCTTCTTTCCAAGAGGCTGAATCAGTGTTGCTGGAGGCTCTATTGTGGGTAAACCATCAAATTTAAAAAATGGTGAATTCTGGGGGTGGGGTGGTGTTGGGATTCAAACAACAAAACCAGAACTCCCCAAAACAAATCAAAACCCGCTAACCAACCCAAATCCTCTGTGTTTGCAAAAGAGCAAGTCTAATGTGCAGTATTAGGTAGGACAACTACGCAGATTTGCAAAGCATCCACCAGACTAATGCCTCATCATACAATAGCAGTTCTTGGAATTTTCGCATGCACCAAGCAACCAGAACTACAATCCACTCAGACTCTGGGTTATTTGTTGTGGGGATTAAGACAACTTCCAGTATAGAACTGTCCAGAAAAAGCTGTTGCGCCAAGAAAATACACTGCATTCAGAAAAGCCATGTTCAAGGAAATGTTCAAGTAAGCATGAACAGCTCAACTTCATTTGCTGAAAGGTAGAAGATATTTAAAAAAAAACCCCAAACAAAAAAACAAACCACAAAATCGTGTAATTTCTGTCTTTCCTCTCACCTTTGTAACTGGGTCAAAGACATGTGTTCCTTGAGTGGGTGTGAGAGTCATATTTAAGACACCTTTTGGCATCTGGCTAGTGACCATCACTCCCTCTACAGTCTTCCCCATAGTCTGCTTCGGCCCCACTGTGATCTCAAAACGTCCCAGTGAGCTGCTATCACGGAAACTGATGTTGTGTTTAACGTAGACAGGAATTGCCACAAGACTATAATAAAGACATAAACAGAAAGTCTTTGTCAATCTTTTGCCTTCATCTTTGCTTTTCCTGATGCAGGCCTTGCCTTCTACATTGAAAACATTGGAAGCCAATCTCCTTAAAAGAGAAGGAAATCCTAGGCTCCTTTGTTTGATCTAAGAGGAAAGTCAGAATCCTGTTCTCAAGTCTTAACTACACTTTTTGGAATCAAGCTTGCTGTATCGTAGCTTTCTACCTCTTTACAGGACAAGTAACTACATCCAATATAACAGGAGACTTGAGCAAAGGATGAGGAATGTTTTTGCATGTCACAACCAAGCTGGCAAGTAGATCCAGACAGTGCAGCAGCACTTGAACTTCACATTTGTGCTTTTGGTTGGATCTCCCACTCCCTTTCAGCTACTTGATTTATGTCTCACAAAGCCTAACAAAAAATGCTATAACACCTGTAACCCAAATCATTACCTGGTAAGCTGCTTCTAGAAAAAAGCACAAACAGCAGACTTGTAATTGGATTAAGAGATGTTAAAAAACCAACAAGATTACCAAACTATCTTGTTTCCTTCTAAATTTTTTTTATAAAAAATAGGAAATCAATAGCTTGTTTACTTCATACTGTCTAATTCTTTTCCACTCCAGTTTGTTCATGTTACTAGTCTTTGAAAAATGCTGGCTGACCAAAAAGAAATGACAGAATCACTGCTCTAAAAAACAAGGAGAAAACATCTGTTTTAAAAAAGGAAAAGTGCAAGTTACCATGTACCTCTACTTCATTTAGCACAACATGACACCTGATCTTTAAAAGTGGGTTTTTTTCCTTCCCTAGCCAGGGAGATCCAAATTACGTAATTCACAACACCACATTCATCACCTACTTCTGAGCACTGACATGGTAGGAGAGCAAGCGAAAATTTCCATCAGGTGGAATGAAGGAAAGTATTCTCTCTGACTCCCAGCGCTTAAAACGCACACATGGGTGAAAGCTGACATCATCCAATAACCGAGGGTTCTGAAATAAGAGAAAGTCGTGAGGTTAGTGAAGGCAGTACTACTTAAAATAACCTCTTCTCAATCTTCTATCCATGAAGGGCCTGTCATTCAACACACTCTGTCCATTGAAGGTATCTACATTCAGACATGTTAAACTATTTGATGCTGTTACATCTCTACAACAGCAGTACTCAATAACCTCTATTCTATTTTAGAGAATTTAGTCATATCAAATAATTACACTGGTGCATACTCATAAACAAGATGTCCCTTTAGATATCTGTCTAAAGCACCACTGTATCTCAGTAACTTAGTCGTAACTCACATAAGCAGTAATTTCAACAAAGAAGCTGAAAATAAAATGTTTAGTCTCAACTGAAGTTCACAGTGGGTTTCCATTGCAAGTTCTTTCTCTCTTTGTCTGGCATACCCAGCTTATGATCTACAGGAATCCATTGGTGTGAGACTGAGATCCTAGTAGGAGGGCTAGGAAACTCTTTTAAAAATGTTTAAGTAAAGATACATCCTTGAGCTTTACCATAAAGGAGAGTGTAAGGTCCGGCATCCCAGTCAGCTTGACACAAGCATCAATCACTCCTTGGATTTCAGCAGTAATTGTGGAACCTGCAACAATAAAGTAAATGCGGGAGGTTAAGTAAACCTGTTCAAAAAAATCCCAATGTGGAAACACTATCAATGGAGAGGAAGGAAATTTATTGTCCTTATGAAATGTCATGGCTTATTATGTTGCCCACTCAACATTTTTCTCATTCCCTAAGACTTCTAGAGAAGATGCATAAAAATAAGAATCACTGACACCGGCAATGTCCGTTTCATGGCCAATGACAATAGCTCCCAACTCTACAAAGACTAAGGAGACAGCGCTATGCACAATTTCCACTCATCTTCTATTTTCTCAACATCAAATTGCTTACAAGATCACAGGAACACGGACAAGTAAGAACCTCGGTACCTCTCCAAAATTTTTGATTGAATAGCACCTACAAGTTGACAACATTTAAGAATAGGAATAGAGCTCCCTGCTCCTCTTTGAAAACCTAAATCTCTCTTCAGATACTATCAGGACAAGTTACTCTCATCTTGGCCAGACACAGCTTCCATACCTGATTTGTCAATGATTGCATCTATCTCCTCAATCACATCAAAATATGCCTCATTATTGGTATATTTTACACCAGTACGTCTCCAAGGCACCACTGATAGTTGTCCAGTAGGAAGCTGGTCACCCACATTAGTGCTTCCTGGAAAAAGAAAGACAATCAGAGCAACCACAAAAGTCAAACAATGCTCCAGAACAAGTCCTTGGCCTCATATCACTTAATTCCTCTTTCTCTTTGTAGCAACAATTACTATTCCAGACTCCCTGATGTATTCTACAGTTTACATCTCCCTTACATCCAAGTCTAAAATATGCCAGAATGGCATGGGAAAAAGTAACTAAAAAAACAAAACAAAAAGCCACCCAAACAAAACCAACTAACACCACCAAACTAACTCATCCAGGAAGTCCCGTTATGGCTGTAACTGGAAATCTAATCTGTCTGTTTCAGTTTAAAAAAAAATAAATAAAAATGTGCAGGTGGTTCTGGAACTGAAAGGAACCTCAAAGCAAAGCACTAGCACGGGGCTCCTTAAAATATACCTACCCTGAGGTTTAGAATGGTATGGGACAACAGAAACTTCCTTTACCCCTGTCCTAATTTACTTATGCAGGAATACTGCCATATGGCCTCCCCAGTTTATCTACTTTTTGTTTCCCTGTACCTGTGATGGTGTTGACAACTGTTCGCAGGATAGTGGGAGGTTTTATCAGTTCCTTAAGAATATTAGACTCTGTTGCCAATGGAAAGCCATTGTCCAGCATCTCCTCCAGCACCTCATAAACCACCACAACGTTGTCCTTGATCATCACCTCTGAACATACACCAAAATAATCCTGTGCAAAAAGAATAATTACTCAACAATGTCTGAAAGAGAGTCTTAGTGATCATTCAGTTCAGTGTCCTCCCACACAGAAATAAATCAGGCCCCTTGATGGAGGAGATGAAACAACACTGAAATTCCTTGTACTAATACAAGCACATCAGACAAACTGACCACTCCAACATACAGGCACAACTCTAAGCACGCATCTGCCACTGCCCCAGCAAGCTGGCAAACCACCACATCGTCGTACACTCTTACTTCCTTTATAAATAAGATTCTCTTTGGTAGCTAAGAGATTTTTTTAATTAGCACTTGAAAGTGGCTCAGTTGCAAACAAATTAAGCAGCAACATTAACAGGAAGAACTTAGTTCCTGCAGCCACTACTGACTTGCACGTAGTGACGTCTTTTGTTAGACTCTGGTATTATATATCCTTCCTCAGCTGCCCTAGTCTTTACTGACACTACTCTCAGTATTTTAACTGTGCAGCACTGCTGTTTAAGGACTTCAACCTTTCCTCACCAAAGCTTTTCATTTACTTTTGTTATAATGCTCACATACATATAGGCAATGATAAAATTATTAACTTAAATTCTGTACTTAAAAAAAATTCTAAATTTTGTACTTTAAAAAGTGCAGAATTTAGATTTTTTTTCTATATGGAATATAGTTGAAGTACAGCTTCAAACTCTCTTCATACTCTGCCCAAGTCCACATCTGTGTAATAAGAAAACATTTCTGAAGTCATATCAGACATACCAGATTTTAACATACGGCTAAACCAGTGAAGACACACTCAAGCCTCATACCTTTCACAAAAAACAAGACCTAAGTGACTGACACGGTACATTCTTGGCCCAAACACGCCCCTGAACTCCTCAAGACAGAACTCAGCCCACACTCTCACTCTGATTGGCACCTGGAAGCAAAAGCTCACATGACACTCATTTGAACAAGCCCCATTTCCTGTACTCTGGTAGGATGCTGGTCACAAGACATTTCAAATCCAGACTACACAATCCTGTTGTTGGCAGGCGGAAGACACACATCCTCACTACTTCCCTAAGCTGACCAGCTGTCAGGTCAGCCATAGCACAGAGGACTGGCTGCTCTGGGGCAACTCCTGAGACTCAGGCTTCTTTAGGAAGCAAATATGGTTCCAAAAAATAACATTTGATGCAACCACGTAGGGGAGTTGTGATTAATTGACTGAAGTGTGTGGTTATAAATTGCAAAAACTCCTTGTGAGAATAAGGCCAGCTTGGTCTTAGTTCATAGCTCCTAGAAGAGACAAGTCTGCAAAACAGAAGTGTAAATCCTGGAAGGTCCTTCCTGTGAGCACGGGCTGATCCCGAATCCATCGCCATCCTAGGCAGGAAGTTCCCAGCCACCGTGAGCCCTCCAGACGCACTCCAGATCCTCGCAGGTGCAGGATTAGAATTAAGATACAGGAAGAAGAGAAAACTCACTGCTGCTAATGTGAAGGGCTCCCTTTTCTCCTCCACACGCCGTTCTCCTTTACGACACGGCAGTGATGCGAGGCTCTGCCTCTCCCAACCTGCCTGGCACACCCCATACGCCCCGGCACACCCCACAAGTCCTGGCACACCTGGCACATCCCGCAAGTCCTGGCACACCTGGCACGTCC
>NW_009707968.1:0-54701 GCF_000703405.1 Apaloderma vittatum | reverse complement strand
TTTATTGTATTATATTATATTATATTACACTATATTGTGTATAATTCATGACTGAGCGAAGTGAATAGACGTGCCCAGAAAGTCCTGCTCTGGTGAGAAGAGGGCCCAAGCCAACGCTGTCTGTTCTGTCCTGTGCCTTTTTTGTGAAATCTGCTCAGCACAGACATGATAATAACTACAGGGACTACTTCCCTGACCCTCGTTGTTTTGCCTGCAGGTTTCTGCATAATGAATAAAAGAAATTGTGATTAATGTGGCATCCCATGTCAGGGGTAGCCTGTAGATTGCCATCAAGTCCATCATTAAGTTATCTTTGAAAAATTTACTGGGTTTCACCTAGCAATAATAATAGCTTTTCCTCTGCCAACACGGCAGAGGAATAACCAGCTAATACATGGGATGGATTAATATATAGCAGAAGAAGTGTTACTTTTCACAAAGAAACAGCTTTTGCTTTTTGTAGGGTTTTGAAGGAATTTTAAGTGAAACTCGCTCACTTGTTTTCTTTCCATCCCTGTGACTTGAAGTCGTGCACGCAGCAATGTCGTGGCTGCAGAGCAGCCATGTGTGGCTGCGGGCGAGCTGCAGAACCCTACTTGGGGGCTTCTTCAGCTGAGCATTGGTTGGTTCTGTGGGTCGGTTACAAAACACGAGAGATTGCTTCTTTACTTCTGCCCACTGGTTCGATCTCTGGACTTCCTTGCGGCCTCTGAGTTGCATAACAGGTTTATTTCTATAGAAACTCCAGAAGTCCCCACACCTTCCTATTCATGGTGCACGTTGAAGGAATAAAGGGCAGAACATATTGGGCTTATAGGGTGGTTTGTTCTCTGGACACATGCCCCATTCATTTTTTCAGTGATGCGTGTAGCGCTGGACTAGGAACTAGATGCTGCCATAGCACCTACAAGGAATTAAGCAAAGAGCTTACAGATAATGTTAGCTTTTTGTTCTGACACACTGCTTCATATTAGAGTCCTTTGAGCCATTCAGGTCTTGAGCCTCATGTAATTTAAAAAGTTAATTAATGTTGAAAATAGACGTGTCTGCCTGGTGACTAACCCGAAGAACGTCTATGCCTTACACATTGAACTTTAGTGTATGCATCATGCCGAGTGTTGAAATCTTGTAATTTAATAACCTGTTAAATAAATAACTGTTAAATAATTGAATGACAGATTCACAAATAGCATTTATTGTCACAACAATCAACAGTGACAATTCCTGTTTGATGTAAGGATACAGTATAACAACAAGAATACTGTTTTTAGTGAGTTGGCCAAAGCACGGCGAGGGTAGGTGATAAAACCCACAGTCCTCAGCAGCTCCTGAACACAGGCATGTTTGCCTGCAGTAGACTCACTGGCCAACTTTCAGTGGTGCCCAGATCCACTCGAATCTCTGTGACTACTGTCTCTAGTTGCCCAGCTCCCTGCCTTCCCATGTGCTTAACCGATAAAAATCACTGGCTTTTGAATTGAGGGTAATTTAAACCAGGTGGATCTGTATTTCTCTCTCTAGTTATGTGTATTTTTTTTTGTATTTTTACTGATTGTTATCACAAGAAACGTCTATCGATAAGTATGAAAAGGGTTTCTGTAAGTAAAGGGGTCACTAACCTTTATGCATTATTAATGGCATATACTGTGGCATTCATAGGTGTGGCGATAGCTGGTGTTTACAGTAGGGAATGTCCTCCAGAATGACCAGTCTTAAAATAATTCTGAAAGTTGTAACGTGAATATGATTCTGTGCCATCTGCTTGATTTCAGCTAGTGTAAATTGCATATAGATAAGATCCTGGCATTTGAAAAGTGAAAAAAAAGCATTAACTGATGTTGAGCATTTGCATTAATTTCCTTCATCTTAGCTGCAGATTTCTACTTCACTTACTTCGAGAGGTGGCATCCCTGCCCATGACAGGGAGGTTGGACTAGATGATCTCTAAGGTCCCTTCCAGCCTGGGCCATTCTGAGATTCTATGATTCTACTTCAAGACACAAGTACGATATACTTTGTTATGAACATGTGTGTCATTATAATAAAATATGTTACACCTATTGTATCTGCAGTTGTATTGCAAAGAAGTAAAACTACATCTTTAAGCAATTCTGCAGTAAAACTCACATTTCAAAGTCCAGGCTCAGTAGTCTAGCAGTAAACTAAGAAATAGTAAGTATTTGAAAAATATGACTTTTATATATTTCTGTTGTTGTCTGCTAGAGATTAAAAAAGTAAAGAAACTCCACCTTAAGCACCAGCTTTTAAACTTATGTGCCATTGAAAAATGCAGCAATTCCCAGAGCATTGTAGCAGCCTTCTTGATTTGTCCTTTTTCCTCGGAGGTTTAGCAACTTCCCCAGTGGTTAGTACAGCACTCCAAGCAACTAATCCTGTGTCTATAAACTGTAATGTCAAAGGATTAATGTGTGCCTGGAAACGCAGGTCAAATCTGCTTTAGATCACAACAGTTTGAGTTCAGCTCCTAGCTGAAATATCACGAAACTACCACATAATTTAGTGCAAGTCTTGCATTCCTGTACTTCAGCTGCTGGTTGCCTTTAATAAAAAGAGGCCCAGGACTGATTTCCCTGAGAATGTATTTTTCTTTGTCTAAAACCGAAGTCGTGTCAGCTGGAAAGTGGCAGGGTTTCTTAAAATAATTCTGTATTCGATATGAATAGCACTTTCAAAGCGTGCATTTAAAATACTGTGGGAAGTACAGTATGGCAAGTTACTGATATTTCCTGAATTTCTTCTGTTTGCCATCTGCAATGCCCAGGGCTTGTAGCTGTTTGCTGCGCGCCCTGCCTTCCCCCGGAGAGCTGCTGAGGCCAGCGGTGCTGCGCGCAGATGCGGGGGCTTACGTTAGGCGAGTCTCAGCTGAGACTAAAGGCAATTATTTTAAAGTGTTTTTTACAAAAATATTAATCTTGTTTGCACAATACACAGGATGGAATGTGCAGTAAGCAGACATATATAATTACACCTGTTTTATTTATTGCTGAGTCACTAGCAAAGCACAGCAAGTCATACCTAATTATCTGCAAATGAAATACCCAGAATCTCTTCTGCTTTGCTTTACTTTCTTGATAACTTTTGTTTCTAGTGTGTGTCTTTGAGGGTTTTTCCTACATGAATTCTTGCAATATGTTTTTACTCTCAGAAACACGTGGCATGTATCCTTAGAATCTTTGTTTGACTGATAATAAATGAAATATAACTGAGAGTAGGTACATTAATTCAGTTTTGGTTAGTGTAGGTGGGTTTTTAATTCATTTCATTTATTTTAAGGCTACATAGTATTCTGTTACCATAACATAAAATAATTACCAGCTTTAGAATATGTCTATTTGATTGTAAAAAGCAATATTATACACCACTATGCACATCTTAGTGAAGGAGGTGTGCACTTAGACTCTAAGTGCACTAAGTTTAGCTATTTAAAACTGCAAATTGAAAGCCCCATGTGTTGTCAATCTGTAAAGTTACCCTCCTAGTGGCTGACTTTTAAAAATCTTTTTGGTTGGTTTACTTGAGAGAAAATGGCTTACCAGATGAAATGGAAGGCACTGTACTTTTCCCCAGGCAGGGACAGGGGCCTCCACCTGCTGCCCCATGCCGGGGTCACCTCCTCCTGGAGCCAGCACATGGGCTTCCATTCCCAGGAACGTCTTTCAAAACGGATAGAAATGAGCATCTCATAACCATGTTCTTGTTTGCTTCATCTTTAAAAAATTTAACCTGGTCACACCGCAAAACCTGAATATTGTGTCCAGTTCTGGGCCCCTCAATTCAAGAAGGACAAGGAACTGCTTGAGACAGTCCAGTGCAGAGCCACAGAGATGATGAAGGGAGTGGAACATCTCCCTTATGAGGAGAGGCTGAAGGAGCTGGGTCTCTTTAGCTTGGAGGAGACTGAGGGGTGACCTCATTAATGTTGGTAAACAGAGAAAGGGTGAGTGTCAGGAGTACGGAGCCAGGCTCTTTTCAGTGATGTCCAATGACAGGACAAGGGACAGTGGGTGCAAGCTGGAACATAGGAGGTTCCACAAAAGCATAAGGAAAGACTCTGACTGTGAGGGTGCCAGAGCCCTGGCACAGGCTGCCCAGGGAGGTTGTGGAGTCTCCTTCTCTGGAGACATTCAAAACCCGCCTGGACACGTTCCTGTGTGACCTACTGTAGGTGATCCTGCTCCGCCAGGGGGGCTGGACTAGATGGTCTTTTGAGGTCCCTTCCAAGCCCTGGCATTCTGTGATTCTGTGATTATTCTGTGATTCTGTGATTCTGTGTCCAAGGTGCAGCACTCCTCGAAGTCCAACTTCATTTCAAGCAGAGACTCATTTAAAAACTCCGTCTTCTGGGCTGGGATGTGGGGCTGTAGGACTTTGCTGACAGTCATTTTCCTATGGCCTTGGCAGGTTCTTCGCTCGGTACTGCTGTTTCCGACAATCGAGCGTATGGCTCAGTCCCCTCAAGGAAAGCTCATGACCCCTCTGCTGTGCAAACTTCGTTACGTTCTGTACATGCCCGTCTACCTGCTGTCCTTCCTGCCCGAGGGAGTCAAAGCCTCCCTGGTGCGCTTTGCTCTGCGAGGATTGAAGACCTGTGATGAATCTTCCGTAACAACCTCCGTAAATCTCTTCAGCGTGGACTGCATTGGTGAGCACCTTTTTCTTATTGTTTTTCTTACACCCACTTTTATATGGTTCTCGTGTAGTAAATGTTGAAGTAGTTTTCTGGGCAAAAGCTTAATACTAGAGAATGAGTAAGTTTTGAAGAAGGACAGGTGTAATCTTTTATCAAAATAAGACTATGTGTATGGGAAAATCTCAAATGAGTCAAAAAATCTTAAGGGAAAAATAATAAATAAAATATTTTCCCAAAGACTATGTATTTCTTAAGAAAACGACCTATACTACCAACAGTATCTCTGGCTTTTTTAAAGCTCTGATTTAATCAGCTGTATAGCTTTTGTCATCTGAACTGCTAAATTCAGAAAAAGACTTCAGCCTACAAAGACACATAGAAGTTGCTTTATGCACAGAACCCTTTCAGCACTTTTGGGGCATAAAGAGAAAAATGGAAGATTAACATTGTCCCAGTGCGTATTGTGTGCGTATTTTACACATTCTAGTAAAAGAAACAACTTTAAGAAAGGGAATAATTTCAGATAAATTATGTTAAGTTTAGAATGAAAACCAGAACGTGAACTGTGCTATACTCCAGGTATTTTGGTAAGTTAGCAGTTGAAAACAATTTGGAATAGAATTGATGTGCTAACACAGTAATAATAGCAAGAGGGAAGTTTTGATTGCAGTAATGGTAGTAAAAACACATTCCTACATTTTCGGTTGTGCTCTGTCTTCTGTCAGGTAAATTTTACCTACTAATCATCCAAACAGATGTGCCAGAGCAGCTCTGTGATTGCGGTGGGGTCCTGTACCTTTCAAGGATATCTGTGGACACGCTGATCCGTGCTGACTGTAGGGCAGCATGGAGGCTGAAAGCAGGATGAGCAGTGAGGGCTCTTACTGCCAAACCTAGACAGGATTGTACAAACCAAGCACCATTACAGTTGCTCTGCTGCTGTACCCCGTGCCGGCAAAAATCACGTTTGTGATTGATAATGTAAATTTCTGATAGGAATCCTATGGTTTGTTGCTTGAGTTCCTATTAATTTTGTGAAGGCACTTCTGTGATGACTGGGGAGAAAGCAAGCATGCGGTCGTACACACCTCAGGTTTTCAGGCTCCTTGCTTTAATAATTTGGTCTCAGAGAAAGGTATGTGAGGGTCTGTAGGGTCATATCTCCACAAGCCAGGAATCCTTCTCTGGTCCCCACAGATAAACTTTTACCTCTCAAAAGCAGTTATCCATATCCAGGGTTGTATTGGAAATGGTCCTTGGCCTGCATTAACCTCCAGCCATTGTTTGTGAGGCTGTTTGGCCCAGACCACAGCGGTGGCAGGAATAATTTAGCAGAACGGATTTTGTGTGCTGCTGTTGGAGCCCAGCTGTCCAAGCTCTTTGGCCGTGCGTGAATGAGCCTACTTGGTGTCTGTGTGTCGATCTGTTGTAATGTTCTGCGTGCACCAGCGTCTGATCTGTGTCCAAGCTGTAAGGTAAACTGAGGCAAGAAACCAAGCTGCAGGTTCTCGTGCTCATAGGATGTGATCTCTGGCTGTGTTCAAGTTATCGATGGAATTCATTATACCAGAATGAAAACCCTTGTGAGCCAATGTCTTGTAAAACTTGCATAAATAGGTCTTATTGGTGCAACTAGTTCCTTTGGGCTTGCAATACCACCTCTCTCAAGCAGAATTCCCCTTTGGTTTCATCTCTGGAAACTGATGATGTTTTACAGCCCAATGACTCAGGACCACGTGTGTGGATAAATAATCTTAGGGGTTTCCGGATGTTGGCAGTTAACCTTCTCTTATTTATGACAATAGAAAATGTAGTGATTCAGCAATAATTTGCTAAACAACTCAGCCTGTTTTATGGGACTGTTCATCTGTGAGTTAGGGAAGCCTCTGAATTTGTGGTAAATGTTTTTCTGATTGATTCCTCATCCCGCATTAAAGTGCCAGATATGGTTCAAAAATGTTCAGCAAATGAAGTTGTTTCTCCTCTCCGAGAAGGTTGCATGTCAACTCATTAAAAATACACGTATTGCCTTTGGCATGTACATCTGTTGCATTACTGTAATTGTAATAAAAGTGGTGATTAAGGGCAGAAAAGATGGTAAAAGTTTCCTTAAAACTAATACGTCCGTTAAAACAAACCAACGTGCCAGGGATTTGTTACCACATCCAAAGCTTAGTCACAACAATGTTTTCTCTCTTCTGAAAGGAAATGAGATTTGAAAACTTAATTACAGCGGAACTCTTAAGACCAAGTGCTGCTCCCGTTGACATTGAGAGTGAAAAGCTCCATTCAGTGGCGGCAGAATCAGGCCCTCACTTGGAAGAGCCAGCGAAGGAAGAATTATATTACCTATCTGTCCCACTGTTTCAAATTACATTTACTCCTGCTTCTTCTTCAAACTAATCTTTCCATTGTCCTAAGTTTATAGTTGATGATTTGTGGAAGCCCCAGTCACACAGCAGAAGGCGTTGTGATGACACTGTGCAGAAAGGTACAAAATGCAATGTCTTGTCCCGAAGGGGAGACAGCTCAGAAAGAGGAGAGACAGCAGGGACCCTGAAGAAAATGACTGTAAGGAAGGATGGGAAGACACGGAGTATAAATAATAAAGGACCTATTGGAAATAAGCAGAGGGGTCTGAAGGCAGTTTGCCTACCTGGATTAATCCTCTACAGAAGTTCCTTAGGGCAAAAAAAGCATTATGATGAACAAACTAGCATTTGGGTGGTTGTATTGCTGAACCTAGGAGATGAATAGACAGAAGAATTGGACATTAGTGACCTTGAGGTATCCGAAACATTGTCCCTCTGTTTATTCAGGCTTGCAAAACAAGGCTACCCCTATCTAGTGCGGCGGTGGTTGTTCTACAAATCATGTGCCGCCCTGCAGTGCTGGAATACTTTGGCACTCCAGCGCACTGAAATTTGTAAACATTTCTTCGGTGACAGATGCCAGTAGCAGCCTTACAGTGACAGTAAATCGTTCTATCTACACGGGGCCAGGATTTATTGTCCAGCCATTTGACTGGCAAACTTCCTCCATTTGTTTCTGTAGAATTTCCACAAAAGCACAGACATTACATAATGGGTAAACACTGCAAGGCTTTTTCGAGAGGCGGGCTCACGGGTCAGAGGTTAACGTCTGGATGACAGGGAAGATACAGATAAGCACAATAGCGAGAAAAACCTCCAACCAGCCCAAGCGCGGCCGTCCTTTGTGATCTTGAACCTGCGACTTCCCCAGAGGAATCTCCCTGTTTGCTTAACCTGTGCGGGGAGCAGGGCAGCGCAGGGAGGTCTGTGTCGTGCGGGTCACGCAGGGTGGGAAGAAGGGGACTCAGAAACGCAAACCGAGGGGTTTGGATGGGGTTCAGGCTGTCACATGAATACAGGCCGGAGGCAGTAGATTTCCGGTTTATTTTAAGCTTCCAAGAGATGTTGTAAGAAGGCAAGCTTCAGATTAAGCTTCAGAATAAGCTTCAGAGTTTGGATTCAAATTTTATCCCACACCAGGTGTGGAGACATTCAAATGTCATGTGGAGTATTTACGTTTCCCTCATTTTACAGAGAGAAAAGGGCGAAGGCCATCTCAGGCACCCCGCTTTTATGCCCAGGGGACTGGATGGGAAGCAGGAGTCACGACTGAGGCACTGAGGTTTGTCTCCCAGCAGGAGCTGCCTCACCTCTTGGCAGTATAGGATGGCAGAATTACAGCCCTGAAGTGCCATTGAGTAAAAAGCTTTCTCTCAGAATAAAATTTGCAGAACTGTCAAACAGCATCGGGGAGATAAATTTGTATCAAAAGCCAGTGAAACCTAGGCTTCCGGTTACATCGACTTAAGTTATTCTAAAATTTTATCTTCAGGGATCCAGCTGGAAAATTGCATTTGAATTATCCTAACCTTAGGATCTGTCATGGCTTGAGATCTATTTCTATTCCAATTCTCTCTTAATAAGAGAGATTTCATATATGACATTATGAGTGGTCTTCATCTTAGCACTACGAACATCACGCTATCCATATCATTTCAATCATTTCAAATAATTTCAAGATTCTTTTTCTACTTTCATAATTCAGTACCTCTAAAATTCGGGCATGATGTACAGCTAAACAAAATTTCGTAGAGAACAGAAATGATTGGCCGGTAAGCAAATTATATCTACATGAACTAAATAATGTTAAATCTGAACAGCTTAGTGTAGTATATCACAGGTGGGCAAACAGGAGGAAGCTCAGCAGGTTTCCTCTCTTCTTCCCATGTGCATTCTTTGCTACTCAGTGGGTAAAAAGGATACAGCAGATAATCTCCCTCCTCTTAACTGCATCTAACTAATTAGAATTCAAGAGGAGTCGTCTTTCCTTCAATCAGGTGAATCTACAGCTGTCTCTTAGAAGGTGTTTTGCGTCTGCATCTGAATTTGCTACTGGCAGACACTGCCACAGGCCAGGAGGCTGCTTTCGGTAGCCCAGCAGCCTGACCCAGCGTGCTAAATCCTCTGCTTCTGCAGAGTTTCTGGGCAGGCTCCTGTGTGCTGTCACAGTTGAGCCCCATCCACTTCTGACATTTTAAGTGATGATCGTAATATGTATTTCTGCAAAGTGTTTAAGAGCGTGTTTCCTTACCTGTGGAAACGCAGTAATATTTTATCACCTGCTTCTCAGGAAAAGGGGCCAAAGAATAACAGTCTTTAATATTTTCATGTTTCCTCTGCTACTGTTTATTTTCCTGTGTGATGCCTGACTAAAATGTTTGTTTAATGTAGTGGGACAACTCATCTTACCAAGGCAGCACTTAAACTGACGGAAAAACCTCACATCTGCTTTATTCTTTCTGTGAGTGAACTAAACTTTTCCTTATTTCAGAGTAGGATGCTCATATTAAATTACTGGAGGAAGGCAATGACTTTTATGTATTTATAGTCCTATTTGTTTTTTGAAGTCAATCTGCTTCATAATTTACCTCGTTTCCAAAAGAAAGAAAGATGTTTAACAAGAACTTTTATTGCTTGCGAAAGCTTTCACTTTCCTGTGAAAGCCTTGTGAAAATAATAGCAATAATGTGGAAATTTCTCATTGGTTTTATTTCTGTTAATTATTCCTCCTCTTCTTCTTGGGGGAAAAAAACAATATAAAAAATTCCCATCATAAATATTACTCATAAAGCTTGAATGTTTTGGTAGTGGAACTGCTGATCATTTCCATGAAATGTGAGGCACAGTTGGGATTTGGTTGGGGAAGGGGGAGATTGTTTATTCACCCCTGATGGGTTTTCGTCCCCGGGGATACAATTTACTCCCACAAATTTGCAGCGAGTCTAATGATGTGTTGCAAATGGCATGAAAAAGGAAGGGGTAACATCAACAAAGCAGAAAGGATGTTGAAAATAGGTCTATGCCAGTTAAGTGCTGGCAGGTACAGTTACTTTATGTTAGCCAGGGCCAGATAGTCGTCTGCAAACGGGCACTTTGTTTTTCCTGGGCCCAATAGAAAGCCCCCAGAATTCAGAGGAAGGATTCCCTTCTGCAGTAGTCTCATGGAATAATGGTGGTTTTTTGAAAATAACATTTAGAAAGCTGCTAATTAATGCAATACCTGTCATTCCTTGTGCCTACAGAGGACACTTATCTGGATGTAATTCCTACAGTCAGTTAAAGCTATATTGCAATCGGCTATGCTGCTGCTTCTTGTGGAAATGTCCACCAGCACTCACTACGTCTTTAATGTGACAGTACTGACAAGGAGAAAATCTCTGCTTGCTGATGGGGGTTGGACTAGATGACCTTTAAAGGTCCCTTCCAGCCCAACACAATCTATGATTCTATAATTCTACAGATTCTTCATGGATCTTTGGAAGAAATGTTGGCTTATCTTGAGCAAACCCAGATTGTTTGCTGGTTAGTGCAATGGTCAGATGTGTGTCAAATGAGCTTTAAAAACAGTGGTTTATGTTTAATGAAGGGTGGTGTAAAGTTCGCCTTTCATACCAATCAAAGCTGCTCCACCGGAGAGGAAGTTCACCTCGTTCAAAGGGGGAGTGGCCCCGTTGCTGAATTTCATCAGGGTTCCTCAAGAAAGAGTCAGCATCGGGTTCCAGTCCAGAAAAACTCTTAAACTGACCCCCATAGAGCTACTCACATGCATAAGCCCTTGCCTAGTAGAGCATATTGATCTCCGTAGAGCTCAGCCGGGAACCACAGCATGGAAATGCTAAATTGCTGCAGAGAGTGTCCATCCCGGCCACTCCCAGTGGGACTGAGCAGCACCTACACCAGACCCTTCCATGCCCCTCGGGCAGAGTAAGAGGGCAGACACTTCCCACAAACAAAAATCTGGACCCTAGCAGGTATCCCATCGTCAACGGCCATCTGCCAGGGTTTGTGAGAGCTTAACCTGGAGATGGTTTTTTCTAGCTAAGGGATAGTTCTGTCATTTGTGGATGATGGGAGTTGTTCCAAAGTAACTTAAGGCAGGATTAGGTCCATAGACATTTCAGTTTCCATCACACACCCCACTTCACCTGCAGATGCTTCATCATAAAAAGTAAATGAGTATTTTTCTCACTCCTCAACAAATCATCTATTGTTAGGAAAGCCCCTGGGTATAATTGGTGAATAACTTTATTTTTGCTTTCAGCCTCTACTGTGCTTTCGCAAGCACAGCCGACTGATTTTCCTGTGTAGTTCTGATCTTCCTGCAACTATAATACCAAGCAGATTGGAGAAGTCCATCATAACAGTTGCAGCTATTCTGCCTATTTATGTCTGTCTTTGTTATGTATTAACTGGTATGTTTTCATTCTAAATTCAGTGTAAACTTAAGCAGAACCCAAAGTCAATGTTTATATTCTATAAACCTCTAAACATCAACATTTTATCTAATGTGTCTGTCCATGTGTGGAAGCACATGTTCCTGCCTTAGTCATCCTTGATACTAAGCAGTTCCTTCTGTTTGATGTTTTAAACAATAAGTTATATGATATTTCCAAGATTGCTGTTGGCAATAATTACTGGTAGAAAATATGTTTTCCCCATAGGAAATTACACTGCTGTTTGGTATTATTAGTTCTTACCACTGTTTTCTGACTCTTTCTGAGGAATGACAGAGATTGCTTCCTCAAGAGAAAAGGAAAAGCTGGAAAGGAAACTAATGTTACACTCCTCTGAAGAACCCTACAATAGGACGGGCAACTTACCAGAAAAAAAATGTGGCCAGATAGTAGTACATTCCCTGAAGAAAACATATTTTCAAAAGTTCAATCTAATTTTTGCAGGACATTTTGATTTAGCATGGGAATCCAACCAAGAATTGATTCATCACTTTGCAATTTAAGCAATTTTGCTTTAGAGTTTAGAGGGCTTTTGAGAGTGTCATATTGCAGCATGTCAAAGGACAGATGAGCTCAGTTGCACATGAAAATAGTAGTCTTTAGCAATAATCATCCCACTGAAATCAAATTATTTTCTTCCTCTACCCTCTGCTTGTAGTCCCTCAGAAGGATGAGCAAAACTCTGCATGCATATCTGCAACTCAGTGTTGAACAGTCATGGAGTTAGAAATAGACTCTAAAATCTGTGAAGCAGAAATAATATTTTTTCCTGATAGTTTGAATAGCCTCTAACACACTGAAGTCAGCTCTCGAGCCTTAGCACTCCCACACACTAAAGCTAATTCTTAGTTGCAAAAAAAACCCAATCTGCCAGCCACTTAGGACTCTTCTCTTTTGCTACAATTGCCATCAAATTATCAATTTACTTGCATATAGTCCAGTCTACCATTACAGAAGAACAGGAATTAAAACTTGTCTGTGTTTTCCACATTTTTAAGTATTTCTCAAGCATTTCGTACTACCAGATTGTTGTGAAGTTATCCTGCTGCCAGGCAGATTTACTTAAGGGAGGCATCACTGAAGCCTTCTGGGGAAGGAAAGTAAGGGTTTGTGGAGGTTCTATGGGAGTCCCTTGTGTGACAGAGGAAAGCATCATTTCAGGGTTTTCTATGTGCAGTGCTGCCAGTACCTGACGAAGTATGTCCCCAGTCTCTGCCATGGTCCTTAGCCAACACAAACAACAGTCTAAAGTAATAGCAGTAATAGTAGTTAAATGGCCAATGATGAAATAGCAGGTGTGTTCTGTAAAAAATGTGACAATAAATGATAATTTTACAAGGCAGAGCATCATAACTGTCCTGGGAAATCGCAACGTCAATGTGGGAATGAAAAATGGGTGGAAGCAAACTACAGAGATTGAAAGACTGATGACACTGTGAGGACTTTGCTTGTTTTTCACAGGGCATAAAACGTGGTCATTAAAACCACTGTATTTCCTCAAAAGAATATTTGCAAGTGTGCACAGGTCTACGGAAGTGGGAGCACAGTCAGTCAGACCGATGTCATGGGGGCTTTGGCTTCCTTAACTGTGAAAAGGTGCTTAATGTTGAAAGATTTAGTAAAGAAGACTGGAGGATGAGTTTGAGGGAAAAGATGAAAAAGTATTCTATATTATTGTTAGACAATGAAATTCATAAGAGATCAAAGGAATACTGGCAGGAACAGGACAGATGAGGTAGGTGATGTGCAGGTAATGTAGTAGAAATTCCTAAAGTATGGAAAATAAAGAAGCATTGCAAACTTTTATAAATTGCCAAAACTATTAGTTAATTGGCTTAACAGACAGGTGAGATAACTGACAGAACTACAGTATCGACGTGAAAGCACATAACTTGCTTGGCAGAAAGAAAGAAGAAAGATGGATGGACTTATTCTGATATCCAGGTGTTAAAGACAGGGAGACCTGTGGAATATTATGTCCATCAAACCATGACAGACAGATTCAAGAGAGTTTTTCTGAGAACTTTCCAAGCCATCCAAAATACAGTATGTAGTGTGCTTGATGTCTGTAGAGGAAGGAATCTGGCAGCATATGAACGGTTCAGTTAGCTCTCATAATGCATTGCCTTTGAGATATATATACATAAATATATATATATGTGTGTGTATATATATAAAGCAGAGAAAGCAATTAACAGAGAATATATGACAGTTTGATACAGAGAATTTGAAGGTGACAGGCAGATTGGCTGAATATGTTCACAGAAGGGTAACATTTGTGCTGGGACAGAAATATTTGACATGTCTATGACACAGAGCTCTATTCATTCACTAATCCCTTTATAAATCCTGTCATAGTTAGCGGAGAGATATAGGTGACACTTGTCTCATCTACTTAGGTGACTACTTTAGGATCAGATTAATTGTGTTCTCTCCACTGACTGTGAAGAAAGAAAAATCAAGCTTTAGATATCCACATTTCATCAGTTAAATCTCGTTACAGATAAAAAGAAATTGTAAATTGAGTTGTGTAGACTAAACAAGGGACAACTGAAGGACGTGGTAAGAGTTTTCAAGGAGAATAATTTAATCCACATGTCCATGCTAGACCAGGTAATGTGTAATGGAGCAGATTGCAACAAAGGTGTTTCAGATTAGATTGTAATTAATGATAAGAATGGAATTCTAGATTGGATTTCCTAGGAAGATAAGGAAACTTTCATCATCAGTGCTTCCTAAGGACAAGATGGATAAGTATCTGCTGAAAATGACACAATATAATTGATTTTCCTTAAGACAGAAAAAACAATGGAGATCCCTTCCAACCCTACAGTTTCATACACACTAATTAAAGATCCAAGAGTAGTATCGTTTCAGAACTCTAATGAGGAACAGTTTACCATAGTAGGAACTAGGCAAAACAGAGGAACAGATGCGATACAGAATATATGCCAAAACATAAGCAAAAAATGTCAACTGTTGGTTAAAAGCAGATCTGAAAGTTCAGAAAATTTCTGATTGAATGAATGAATCTGTGTTCTGCAGATCGAATGCAGGATACAGAAATGTTGTAGTAGAACCTGCAAGAGATTGCCTCTAGAAACCAACTAAATGAGTATAGAACTTGTGGTAGCACTGGAACATGATCAGCCACACCATTTAATTATTAATGAATTTTCTGGTACGGTTTTAGCTTTAACTAGCATTCTCCTAGTATTCAGGCACGGTTCAGGAGTTAGCACTGCCGTGCACTCTTACCAATAAGCAGTTTGGGTAGAGGAAAAATTTAATTCTGTGAAAACAAGTCATTCTATTTCAGTTGCCCTCAGGGCCACAAAATAGTTTCTGGCTCCATTTAGTACCATGGTGCAGATACAGCCCATATTTATACCTGCAAAACCAGCAAGTTCGATTGTTGGAAAGCAGCTGTGAGAAAACAGACTGGAAATTTGACTTCACAATTGTCAAAGCAGAAGCTGAGAAATTGATGAGCCAATTCAAGAGATGATACATTTAATGTCCCAAGGGGGGAGCAAGATCAACTAGGAAAGGCATTTTAAATTATCGATTATTGAAAAGAGGAAAGACTATCAAAAGCAAGCCAATGGGTAAATCTGTTCTTTACAGAGTGCTGTTTACGGTACAACAGAGCAAATTGTTCTGTAACGGATGAGTACTTGATGATGATATAATTAAAGGCAGACAGTAAATCATTATTTGCCAAACCGTCAACCAAGCCATCAAGCCATGAAGCCATGACTTACAGGTTTACTCCTAAACCCAGAGTAAACTAAAAAAGAGCTTTGCTCAAACTTTTATGTAGGAAATGTGGACTAAGTAAGCAAGTTGTAGCCACTCTTCAATTTTTTACCTTAATCTAGCAGAATTAATGTTCAGTACTTGTGACCTCGATAATACAGTACTAACCTAGCAAGGTATTTTTGTAGAGATTTTGACAAATATTGCTGAAAAATTAGTTCAAAATTGGATGAATGTAAGCAACATTATACTGAAATGTACTATTGAATTACATTGAAACTAATCTCTGGAAATGGGATCCAAAGTTCATTCTGTCCAGTCTCTCATTTCCAACAATAGTCAGAATAAAATGCTTCCAAGAAGGGGACAGAACCTCTGCAACAGAAGTCTGCCAGCTAGTAAAGGCTTCTTAGAGGTAGAAGCTTAAAGACATGAGCCTTTTGTAGTGGGCTTTGTAGGCTTCAGATTTTTGATTTTGATCGTAATGAGCTGTCTGTTCTTAAATGTCTCAAACACAAGGGAGAACAGAGGCCAGCTGGAAAGTGTTATTTGACTGAAAAATACATGAATTAACTCAGTGACATCCAACTTGGAAAAACTAAACTAATAGAATACATGGGATTTTTTTTTTAACAGAAAAGCATCTAAAGAATGGGTTCTCTGTAGGTCGGGCACAGAATCAAGAGAGTCAGAAGTAGCAGAGGATGAGCGAGACCAGGAGGGATGATAAAGACTTGCTGTGCTGCAGCATCTCAGAATACCCACAACCTGCACCACAGTCACGAAGAAATCACTGGTATCCAGTTCTAGCTAAAGAAAGTTTATTCATTTCGTATTCCTTACTGTATGGTGGGCTTAGTAAGAAGGCATAGAAAGTCTCTCCACTCTCTGTATTCATCTTCTCAGGGCATTAGTTGGTCAAAATATGGTTAGAGTAGTGGCACCAGATCTGTGTTTGGGAAGCGTGGTGAAAGTAGGGCTGCGGTCTCCTTTTCCTCTGAATTTGTCCACTCTGGAAAATCATACAGTGTGTTCTTCCAAGGTTAGTGGTGTTGAAAGTCTGCTGCCTGGGCCTTGAAGTGAAAATGTAGCTTCATGTTTCTGCCTGTACCCATTTCAGAACATAACTCGTACTAACTTACTTACAAAACAGAGCAATATTTTGGTGTGTGGGACTTAATAAATTGTCACAGCAACAACCTTGTTGACAGAGTCAACATAACCTGAAGCCAGCAGCAGAAGGGAAATAAAGTGAGTTCAGGTAACCCTTTGTAGTTTTATGATTATTATAGTTTCATGAACAAACTATTAAAGAATGTGTGTGTGCATCCATTAAAGTGTCTAGATTGGGGCTATCTTCACAACCACTCATTTTTGTTGGAAAAGGAGCTATTCTAATTATTTCCTGAAATTCATTAGCCAATGAAGTTGGAAAGATTTTTTTGCTTTGTTTTTGTCAATGTTATTTCATAAGTATGGCATCTCTTTCTGTCTGTTCTTTATATCACAGTGAATTCATCTCCTTAGCACAGCAAAGAGTACAATATTGTTTTTACATAATTAAAATACCGACTACAGAGCAAAAACCACACAGAGACCTAGTCATAGCGCCACAACAGGGTTGATTTTTAAATTAATCAAGGCTATTTATATCTCTCAAAGTTTATCAGGGTTACGCTGAAAATACTTAACCCACTTTTGTATCTCATGGACACGTGCACCGTGTGTAAGTCTTTCTTTGTTTAAGATTTCTTTCCATACAGATGTAGTTCCAACTCATCTTGAACTTCCGCAGACCACATAATGTGAGACCTCAGTTTCTAGTGTGACTTTATGGTTAAGATAGCTCTCATCTAATCTTTTTCTTGCAAATAAGCAAGCAAATGATCTTTGGATATTCAATAATCAAACAAGAATTTTAAGGACCTGAGAAAAAAAGCCTATTTCAGTCCAAGTACAGGAAATCTCTCCATTGTTTCAAGAATCAAGTATAAAAAGAAATTTTATTTATCCCATGTTAGAATCATGTTTCTTTCCTCAAATTAGCACAGCTTTCCAAGTTCTGGCATAAATTTGTTGATACCCACAGAGCCAACTGATAACATATTAGTTTAGGATATAGCTCTAAAATCTTTAGAAAGTAGTACTAAGTCTGCTAGGTATTTGTTCCTTCAAAATTGGGAAATCTTCTATTTCATACGTGGTTTGTTTGCATTGTGGATATATTAATGTGTTTGAAGTTCAGCTCAATAGATAGTTATTCATCTAACAACTGGCTAATTGAATGGGTGGTTAAATAGCCCAAAGCACTGAAAAGCCTGATTGATTTCAGTCATTATTGTTTGTGAAAACTAATAATTTAGCTGAAGGATATTAAGTCCTTGCTGTGACACTTTAGGTAAAAGAGCTACCAGTGATATAAAGCACTGTTTTCTTTTCTGGATCCTTGGTTTTAGCCCAATCAGGGTTCCTCTATCACAAAACCACCACAAATAAATCAAACGCATTTTGGCACAGTTTGTCGTCTCTGCTTAGCAAATGTGTGAGGCTAAACTGACACTGATCCTTAATCACCTTTAATCCATGGAGAGGGAATGATCTTACCAGGGCAGGAGAAAGGTCATTGGCAGGATCATGGGGAAAAAAGTAAGTTGGCAGTTAATTTCATAAGCCTGACCTGGGAAAAAATGAAGGACTTCTGTTTTCAGGGTAATCTGTGCATAAAAAAGATCTGCATATAAAAAGTGAGGATATTTAAGAAAGTATTTATGTGTTAAAAGAATGATAAACATGGTATTTGTCTATTAAATCTTTGATTTCACTTCTAAGCTATAAGACTTTATTGTTTATAATAATTATATAATTAACAATAGATTTTTTCATTATTAAACTCTGTCAATCTGGTTATGAATTACAAGGGATATCTTGAGATAGAATAGAATACTTTGGGGTCCTAGAGATGTTGCCAGATACACTGGCCAGTTTCTGTAGGTTTGCAACCACATTTTCTTTTTCATTTATTTTACTATGTGAAAAACCCACATGAAGGAATATTTAGAGGCCATGATACTGCAAAGATTCGTGATAAATGCCTCAGTTTCTGAGCTATGGTTTATCCCACTTACTGAGGCCATCTCATAATGTATCAGTCTAGCATATGCATAAGTACGGATTTGAAGGAATGGGATTAGAAAATTAAGAGAAATTAGAAATTAAGAGAAATTAGAAAATTAAGAGAAAAAACCTGCTGAAATTGGGTTTAAAGTGTTAAACCAGATAAACAAATTGAACAAGCAAAAACAGGAAAGCAAAACCAGGAAAAACTGAAGAGCTTCTGTACATTTCTTTCCTAGAAATTCTAGGCTGGTTCAAGACCAAATCTTTAGGAGCCTGTTTCCTAGGACACCAAGAGTTGAGAATGCAGAGGTACTGGGCTTTTGCCGTGCAGCAGAGGATGAGAAAAGAATAATTGTTGTTCTCTCATCCAAAGTCTTTTCAGGAGAGCACTGCAGTGTACGTATCCTCAGTGGATGGAGATGGGTTCTTGAGTCAAACCTTTCCAAGCCAGGATTTAGGATTCTGCTCCACCCTTGATGTTGCAAACCATCCACACCAAGCCCAGTGCTCTTATGTCATCGCATGGGTCTCTGCCCAGAGTTCTGAAGTGCTCACATTCATGTCCATGAGAACTCCCTTCTCATTTCGGGGTCTGAACATCCAAGTTACCAAAGAAACCATGTGCACCATTTAATTGGTGTTCTTCTCATTTAAACATCTCATCTTTGCTGTGCTGTGGTGGAGTTCTTCAGATGCTACATATTTTCATGATTTGTCACTGATTACGTTCCTTATTCAGATAGAACTGCCAGAAAAACTCCCTCAACTGCACAGGTTTTCAGCTTGCTCATGCAAGCACTGCTTACACCTTCATTAATGTATTAAAACTAGAGCTGGAAATGGATTAAAACTAGAGATAGATCGGTTCAGATTGGACGTTAGGAAGAAGTTCTTAGTTCTTCCCCATGAGAGTGGTGAGACACTGGCACAGGTTGCCCAGAGAGGTGGTGGAAGCCTCATCCCTGGAAGTTTTGAAGGCCAGGCTGGATGAGGCTCTGGGCAACCTGATCTAGTGGGGGATGTCCCTGCCCATGGCGGGGGCGGGGTTGGAACTAGATGATCCTTAAGGTCCCTTCCAACCCTGACAGTTCTATGATTCTGTGGTTCTATGATTTTATGACAAGGTCAGCTTATTTCAGTTGAACCAAGTATCAGTTAAGGATTGATGGGAAACATGCATAGGTCAAACTGCAGGATGGTTCTAATCCTTCAACTATTTAACATTGTCACTTTAAGCTTCATTCCTGCAAAAAGGCAGCAGAACGTAACGCAGAAGTATATGTGTGTGCAGTATTGTGTCCTCCAAGCCTTTTGTGTTGGCTTCACTATGACAATTTAGAGAAGATTTGAATTTCAACAAGTACAGTACTCTCACAGAGACACATCTTGGCTTTGGGTACTTACGCTCTAGCCCTTAGCTCTGTTTTTGATGTATTTTGAAGATTTTCGTTATTTGCTCACTGTAAAATGCAACGTTGAAGGTAGTAGTGAGCAATTCTAGAGGGACATGATCAATTTGGCTCTGTAAATTTCATTATTATTATACATTTTTCAAGAACTAATTAATAGTCATTATATTTACACAATGCTTTTCACTTCTGGTATTTTTAAGACAATCTACAAAAACAACTTCATTGTCATAGCAGCCTGGAGCATATTTTTAAAATGAGGAAACCGAGACATACAAATTTTTTAATTTGCACAGGATCTCAGGGGACTCCAGTGATAGTCCAGAAAAATTCCAGACCTCCTGACCTTTCATCCCACAATTCAGTCTTGTCTTGCACTTGTAAGGATTTTTCAGAATGCTAATTTCAGTCTTGTCTTTTCTAAAGCCCAGATATTTCCCTCTTCAACAAATAATGAATAGTGGTGAATGCCAAGCAGGTTGAATCACCATAACTTCACCATAACTTCAGCATGGACACCGAGGTCATGACTCTGATACAACTTCCACACAGCCCATTGTGGGAGTTCTTCATGTTTGCATTCAACCCCAGGGTCCTGCAGACTCCTGGATGTGCCTCAGTCTCTGTAGCGACTCGTTCTGCAGATCTCGGTGAGGCAGCTTCAGCGCTCAGGAAATTCAGCACATGGGGTCGAGGCTGCGTTTTATGTTGTGCCTGAAATCATGAAAATCAAACCAATAAGCATTTTTCCAGGACTCTTGGTAATGGTTCTGCGAATTTTAAAGATTTGCAGCTGAAGCAAGCGTTAGCACAGGTTGGAAGTGTTTCCAGAGGCTGTAACACCAGGTAGCAAGTTCTGACAAGGTTATCTAACAAGATGACCTTCCTCTGTATAACTGAGTGAAAGATTTCAGAGGCCGTTCATTTTATATGTCTCAGCTTCTGGCTGTGCCCAGTTCACAGCCTGATTTTCGGAGCTGCTGAAATACTCATAGTAACAGTCCCTGCGACGTTTACTAATTACACACAAAAAGCAAGTGAGTTTTTCTGAGTTATTTCCTTCGAAAAAGCAGCTGAGTATTCATGGCATAAGGAAACAGAACAACTTTTTTTTTTTTTGTAAAAGGAAAGAACTAAATATTCAAAAAATGCCAAGGTTAGCAGAGTATAGCATTAGGAAATAGCAGAGAGATTTCTCCCTGAACTTGTGACTTAGCTTTCGAGAAAAATAGTTTTTCTGAAGAAGTCCTGTGTGACATTGCGCAGCAGCAGAACGTTACTGTTCCTCCTCTATAGTGGTATTTTTTTCAATATAACTTTCTCTAGCCATTAAATATCTTACAGTGTCATGTGGATTAGAGAGAAGCAATAGATTTAGGACATTTTGACCTATATAAAACTTTTTACAGTGTCTCCTATTATATTCTTATAACAAAGTTTGGGAAATATGACATAACCTGACACAAGTACTGGACAGATATATGACTGTTTGGAGAATGGGACTAGGGAGAATTTTTTAAACCCGAAAAGTGTAGCTAGTAGGAGCTTATAACAGTCTTAACTTTACTACTCAGTAGTTGTGTTAAGGGTGTGACGGACAGAATACAGTGGGTGTTTTCTGACTTTACAGAAAGTGCCATGCTCGAACATGCTGCAGGTATGCCGGAGAGGGACAGGTTCAAAATGACCTTCACAAGCTCAGAGAAGTGTTTGGAAGAGCCAGTTTGTTCTGTACATAAATGAAGTACAAGGATGGTAATACTTCTGCTAGAAAATATCGTGGGGATATCATGGGTCACAAGCTGATGTGAGTTATCAGTTCATGTTGTAAAGTGTAACGTGATTTTCGTATCTGTGAAGAAGTACATGGGCTGGAAGAGCTACAGCTCCACTGCTGAAGAGAGAAGCACTCTCACATAAGCTGAAATACTAAATACTGTGCCAGTGACATGCAAGAAAGAGATGAGCCACAGGATGTATCCGGAGGAAACCGAGCAAGAATGATAGCAAATGTAGAGAAAAGAACCTGAAAGGAGAGGTGGCTGGAAGTGCACGTTATCCGGCCTTTGTAGGTAGTTGCCCTACCATTAATTGTATTAACTGCATTTACAGAGAGAAGAGCTCCAGGCAACATACTTAGGTGTGAATGCACCAAATACACGAGTATCACTTTCCGCTGGCAGTAAGGCTCCTAGGTAATTGCATACAGCGTTAAAAAGTACTTCCTTTTATTGTTTTGCATTTTAATGCCTTGTGCTGTAGGAGAGGGAAAATGAGTGTATCATGAACATGATAGCAACAACACGTCTTTAAATGTACTTCTTTCACTGTTTTCAACACCATTCACAATTTGGCAGCATCCCACAGGCTGTGACTGCCGCATACACAGTTCTTTAAGAGTGGTCATGTTACCTGATTTCCGTGATGGTGCTGCAAAATTCTGTATCATCCTCCTACTATTTATGAAGCATATTATTTGATTATAATTTTGAATAAATGCCCATAGCGAACACTAATCTTAGGGTCTCTGGTTTCTGATTCCATTCTTTATATTAATTTAGATCTTGTAAGGAAAAAGATATTTACCTTTTTTTTGCCACATGTATGTTGCTTTCCATTTCTTCAGCTGGAATTTCATTTGCTCGTGCGTTGCTTTAGATCCTTCTCACTGCTTGGTCCTCACAAACTAACTAGCAGAATGCAAATGCTATCAATAAACTACTTATCCATTTGTCAGATCATTAAGAAATAAATTATTCATGATTTTAATGTGAAGCTGGACTAGATTCTTAGGCCAGGATTTGTCCTGCCTCAGTTCAGGCACTTAAGTTGGGATCTAAAGGCCTTATCACTGAAAAGAGCATCATCTTGAGAGGTGATTTAACCCACCTCAGAAATTATAAGATCACCAGGTGTGTTCAATGATTATTTAGAGATTTTAGTAAGAATCAATATTTTTTTTATATGTGTGATGAACCTAGACCTTATTTTTGCTGTGATGAAAACCAGCTAATCTAGTCCTAATCTTTTTTCTTTGCTTCCAGACTATTTCTTAACACATTACAACTTCCATTTTACATCTGTTTCGTTTCAACCAAAGTTTATTGTGTGAAGTGTAGCAAAGAGCTTTTAGAAGGCCAGTAATTTTTGTCATCTGGTTGTGTTTATTGAAACGTTCAAGAAATTATAGATAAGTAAAATGTTACTTTCCTTTGTAAAATCAACAGTGATTAGACAATATTTTATACTCCCCAAGCCACAGGACAGGGTGATCCTTATGTAGCAAGATTGTTATCAGCTCAGCAATTCTCTATTTAAGATTCTTTAAAACTCTTAAATGTACCTTCTAGCCCTGATGTATTCTGTATTCTCCACTGTTGCTACTTCTTGATACCTCACTGCTCAAAGAGTAATTGTTATCACCAGAAAAGCAACACAGAGAGCAGAAACTCCCTGAGTATATTGAACAAGGAAGTAGGGTGAAAAAAATTGAAGTTATTTAGCTTCCAAACAGTGTAATTATCTTCTTTGGCTACTCCCTTATCCTGTACGAATTCTGTTGAAGGCCTCTTGTTTCTGACACACCTAAGGAATATTTTATTGTTTATTTTTAAACCTTTTAATGTTTGTTCTTGGAAACCTACTTTTGCTCTTCGCAATTTCCTCTTACTTAACGCCTGCTGAAGTTTAAGTTCCTGTTTATTGGCTTCCCTAGGATCATGTTTCCAAAATTTGAAGGATTTCTGCTTGGTTGAAATAGACTCTTGAACCTTGCCATTCATCCGGTTCAGCTTAATCCTGCCTTCCTGGTTCTCTTTTATGCACAGTACACAAGCTTTGAGAGATGGTTCCTTTTAAAGTACCATCATTACTGCCTTTGCTGTCTTACAGTTTTACTTTGAGAATCTTTATGACTAATCTGTTTACTAACTGTTTGAATTCCACTTTATCTCTTTTTTTTTTTACTGCAAAAAACACACAAGCAACTCAGAAATATGAGCAGAAGAATCCGCTAAGAACAAGAGGTAGGACAGAGAAACCAGTCAGGTGGGAGAAGGGGAGCGGGGGAGTACTTACTCTTTCCACTTTTGCCACATGACTGAACTGGAGGTGGAGAGCTGCCTGCAGAATCCCAGTCACTTTGGATGAACTGGTAACTGTCAGGTTCTGCGCTGGTGGCCCACCAGGTTTTAAATCACTGCCTACCACCCACTGCTGATGCTGCAAGGTAACGCAAAAATTCTGGCTGCAGGTAGGCTATCCACTGGGTCCTACTAACAAAAACCTTATTCTGGACTGGCAAATAGAAGACCTGGCATACTAAGAGGCTCATATAATGGGTTGAGTACAAGTGCTGTTGCCAGATACCCTGGCAAACCCAGACTCTTGCACTTAAAGTTTTGTGAAATCTTGTAAATCCATAGCACGCCACACCAATCTACCTGAAGGACCAGCACGTAGACTAGCTTTCTGTGTTCTGCATTTCCTTCTGACACAAAGCAGTGCTTTTGACACACAGGTAGCTTCATTTATAAGGAGGAGTTTTCAGCATTGAAGCCATACTTCTCACATCAGAAACAGAAATCAATCTGAAGTTGATTAAATGCCTATGGAATTTCTCATTGTCTTTCCTCCTCTAATTTAAGGTTTTCCTAGGTGTTTTTTGAAGGTTGACACGTTCTAAGATATGTGTCCTTAAAACAAAGGTGTACAATGCCCCTCTACATTTGGAACTGAATTAAGAAAAGGAAGACCAATGTCAGGTTATGAACTTAACAATGCTGTAGATGGACAGACCTCTGCCAGCTGCACCACAGGATTAGGTGACCAGGTTGCTAGACTCAAAACTGCACCAAGGCCCCTTTGCCCAGTAGAATAGGATGGCACCGACAAATTTGTTGGATTATCTATATGATGTCACATCTGCAACCATTTCATCCTGTCTGGGAAAGGAAGAATTTGCACTCAACACTCAGTGCAGTCAACATTTAATTGGAAAAGGCAGAGCTCTCCAGGCGTGCGACTGAATTGCATCTTCTTTGGCTGACTCGGAAGCAGATACTACTTTCTAGGATTTTTTTTCACTTGCGCGTACTGGCTTTGTCTTGTAACATTTGATCTCTAGAGCCATCACTCATCTCTCCAGTGGCATTCTGTTTCCTTAGAGCACGGCTGGAATTCAGCCAGCTCCATGTTTTCGTCACCAACAAAGACCTATGTGATTGCCATTTCCTCGCCCATCAATGAGGGAATGTATTTTTCCTGTCTTAGAGCAGTATCAGATCCAACACTGTCATTAACTTTGTGCACAAAACTTCATTGGTTCAGATTTTAAAAATGGTCAGAGTGTCAGAGTCTTTCCATTTTCTCCTATTTTTCAGGAGAGAATTTAGTGTTTTAGAATACTTTTAGTCATTCTAGGACCTGGAAACGGAAATGCATTAAGGTGATTTATCCATTTAGGATCTTCCATTGTTTTTTTTCAAAATGGCAACAGAGGAGAAGAATATTGCCCTTCGTTCCCATATGTAAGTTATGTCTCTGTGATCCAACAAACAGAGTCTTAGACTATGAGGACAGGAGAAGCTTGGCCATCCTATTAACGCAGTAAACTGACAGGGCAAAAAAAGGTAAAAGAAGGGCTAATGGTTCAGATAAGTGATATCTGCACATTTCTTCAGTACAGCACTGATGTCAGAAATGGTTAGCCTCTATTAAAGCAGGCTAAGTCTGAACCCCCTTTGGAGGACGTCTCACTATCTGCCGCCATAATGCAACACTGATGGTCCTGTAGCAACTCTTGATTCTGCAGTTGGATACGTGAGGTTTATCCTAGCAGCAAAACTCATAATCTAACAGAAGTGTGCTTGTTCAAAGCCAGATTTTGGACTGTGCGCTGGAATTTCTTGCCAAGCTCACAGAACCTGGGCTAGGTGGACATGGTGTGATCCTCTGCGTCAAAATGTTTAAATTTATGAATATTTAGGCGTCCATGCAAACGGACCGACTTTTCAGAAGTACTTATTTCCCACTGCTGTCTAATATTCATGGCACTTGCCAGAACTCAACACCTCGTAAAATTGGACTGCTTTTAGTTAGGTATCTAAACGTTAGACTTAACATTAAACATCTATGTCTCTGGGACATTATTCTGCAGACGAACTCATGATAAATTGCACTGAGTCATTTTAATACCTTGCATTCCAGAAAGGTAAGGCTTAGACATTTGGTGTCCTGACGGGGTAAGTACCATCAGTATTATGCAGGACTGCAGTTTTTGGTGATACTTGTATTTGCCATTATTTTTAGTATTTGTTATGTTGAAAATTTAAATTACTTGCATATTGAAATGTCAGCACCTGAATATTGATTAATAATGTCTTTTAAAGTATGCCTTATATTTACAACTCATGCGAGCACTTCCTGAGTGATGTATTATGCTAACCTTTACCTTTCTAAAACTATGTAGTGAATACTAGGCATCAAAGTTCCTCCTCTGGTCAGTAAAAAGAGAATCATCATTAGGGGGCCAGTTAGCTCAGTCAGTTGAGCATAGCACTAGCAACGCTAAGGTCGTGGGTTCGATTCCCATTTGGTCCCCATGTGTTGCCTGATCTAGTTGCCAGGTGGCATCCCTGGTGACAGAGAGGCTGGATTAAAATGATCTCTAAGGTCCCTTCCAGCTAAGGCCATTCTGTTATGATTCTATGATCACCATGGGCTGATTCAGAAGTCTGTAAGATAGATGGATAGAGATACATTCTGAAAGTGTGTTTTCTCTTTCTATTAACTATGGAATTAATTAATGGAAGCTGACTTAATTTAGTCTATATACCTTTTCAAGGATTCAGTTAGGTGAGATAAATTCTACCCATGCTGTCATAGGGATTCTTTTCAGTGGGATTGTCAGGATGATGAGCTCTCTAGCTGCTTATCTTGTTACAGGATTTGGCCCATGTTGTGTTTCTTCTAAAAGATTTGCCGTGTCCTTACATTATTTCATGTTTCTTTTTCTGCAGCCAACATCTTGTACATGGCAAGCCAAGAAATGATGAAGGTTGTGGAGAGAGACAGTACAACCATAAAGCAAAATTTAAAGAAGGTAACTATTTAATCTTCAGAATTTCCTTGGGAAGTCCACATGCCTGAGGAAACATTGCATCCAGTCAAATTTGTGCAAAACCAGAATTTCAGTAGGCAAAGCTTATATGTTAGTGTCTTTCCACTGACCTTGGATAAGCAGAGTCTCTGATCATCAAAATACCATTGATCCACACCTCTGTAGATGTAGCGTTCACCGCTGTCAGATGTAGTGTCCCATCTGGTATGGCTTCCTTGATGGAGGAGAAAACACCCTCTGTTGTGACCAAGCCTGAGATGTGGTTCCCAGTGAGATGAGCAGGGGTTACCTGGGTTCTGATCAGACAGGCAGATGGCCAGCCAGGACATGAGTGCAGGCTGATTGACAAAGTCCTCTGCCTTTGCTGCTGTACGGGTCAGTCAGAACATGTACCATCTGTGTTGTGTCATGTCAGTTACTATCATGGGATTCTGCAGGCTTGATCAAAACATTATAGAGAGGAGTCAGCAAAATTGTTACGGCTCCGCAGTTTCAGCCCTTTGACTGCAGTGTAGGAGAAAGATACAGAAAGTATGAAGTACTATCATTATGGTTGGAAAAGACCTTCAAGATCATCAAGTCCAACCATTACGTGACTCTAGCAGATCTGCTTCTAAACCATGTTCCTGAGCACCATGTCCAGACAGCTTTTAAATACATCTAAGGATGGACATTCAACCACTTCCCTGGACAGCCTGTTCCAGTCTTTGATAACCCTTTCAGTGTTCCTCCAGTTCTGCAGTTGAATACGTGAGCTGGAACTACTCTTATACAAATAAATGAAGTAGTTTCGGTCGGACCGTTCTCCTGCGCTGAACTTTCCTGTCTGGACAATGTATTGTTGAAAGAGATCTTGGTACAGTTTTGATGTGGACCAATAGCGTTCTCCTGGTAGTCAATTCCCAGACATGATTCAGGGCTTGGCACAGGCCGGGAACTGTTTGTAACTGGGGTTTTGATGTGGTCACCCTGTTTTGGAAGTTGAGAGAATTCAGTAGTATGGCCATGGTCAGACAATTCCAGATGGCTTATAAGCCAGAAGGCTCACAGTTAATAAACTTGTGTAGCCTTTGTGTGAGTAGGTAGTCAGTATAACATATTAGTCTACTGTGTTCCCTTCCTTCCCTCCATTTTTTTGTATCATCCCTGTCTTTCTGCTGGAAGAATGCTTCCTGTACTTCACATTGGCAGAGATTTTCCTTGGAGAATAGAAATTTCTAGGACAGAGGTCCTAAATCTCTGTAAGATTACTTTGTGCCTTGTAAATAGATATGGTACAGAGTTCACTTCATAAATCATTCTTTCTTTTTTCGGCTGAAAATGGATTTATTTTTTACTTTTCCCATTTGCCTTCTCTGAACTTTGAAAGATATGTTCAGCTGTTTCGGTTCTAGGAGGGTTTTTTAAGGAGCTGAAATAGCACATGTGAACAAGGAACACTGCACTAGGCAGGCCTAGTTTTTCACATTTTTCTTGCAGGGTCCCACAGCACCCAAGTGAAGCAGGTAGCAGGGTTCATTGGCTGTTCCAGACAAGGCAAAGCAATGAACCAGGTCTAGCATCCCTCCAGAGCATCCAGTCGGAAGCAAAAGGAGGCAGGGACAGAGACAGGACTATGGAGGGGCAGAGACGGGGCTACAACGTGGGTCAAAACTCCATCCAGGGGGCATGGCCAAAGACATGACGGAAGGTGGAAGGGGGTTTTCATGCAGGTGACAAGCTGTGTACGATGTCGGTCCAGGTCACTCTAGGATGCAGGGCTGGGGCCAAAGCTGGAGGCAGATACTCCTGCGATGTAGCCTGAGAGGCAGATACTAAAAGCGAAGGACAGGGTACAAAAGTGAAGAACCTGCAGGAGCAGGACTTCAAGTCCTTTTTGGAAATTTTAATCGCAAGCCTACATGCTTGAAGTTAAGCATAAAAGCTTGGTTGGATGCGGGCGATAGTGGTGACAATCCTCTGCAGCTCCAGTGACTTCATGTTGTCTACTTGGATGCTTCACATCACAAAAACACTAACTTCTTGTGCCAAATGAAGGCCTGTAGCCAACAGTTAGAGTTTGCAGGTGTCCCAGTCTGCTTCATCTGTGCTTTTGTTGACTCTGTCAATCTAAGCGTTACCTTGGCAGGCAGGCGCTCTTTTAAACCTGTGTTAACTTTCTTTTATTGATTCTTCTATGTCATCATACTTTTAAGGTGGCGAACATACTCAAGAAAACAAAAAGCTGAAGTGAGCTTATAAGCAGTTGGCAAACTGAAGAAAAAGCAGGTCTGAAAATGAAGCTAAACGCTTCTCTTTTTTCATCTTCTAGTAGCTTCTGAAAATGTAAGAATTAAGGAAAAAATTTTGAGCTGGCATTATGTTAAATTTGAAGTGTACTGACAATAAAAATGGGCTTAACTTATAAAGGTTGGAAGTTTATAAAAACAGGAATGATAGTCCAAGTTGCTATAGAACTGGCAAGCTGTCACTTGAAAAAATTTATACGGTTTAGTAGTCACTGTGATCATATGCTAAAAGCCAATCTTAACACCTGACTTTGCCAGCTGCTGTGGAATAGAAAAGTTATTTCTGGATCTTATTTGCATTCTGTGATCTGAAGAAGCACGAAGAAGAGACACTAAATTATTCCAATCTTTTCCTGCCCAAGTTTAAATATAATTATTACTAGTTAGGGACAAGGAGAAATTTTATCTCCAGACCCCAGATTTTTAATCTAACAGTGCTAATTGCTCAGATTTACATTGAAAGAATGGGAGCTGGAATATTATTTGGATATTATTTGAATATTATTTGAATATTATAATCTTCTAAAGACAGAAGCTCTGCACATTAAATGGCAACAGAACTATATGAGGAGGATAGAGACCTGTCTTCTAATAAACTAATATATAATAGAGCATTTAAAATACTGGCTCTAAAGCTGTTTGTCAGGACCAAGCAGTCCATGAATGCAATGACACAGGCAGTTGTGATAAATCACAAAATAAGGTAGGAGGTACTGATACAAGATTTGCTCAGCTTTGATGGTTAATTATCATTAGGTGATTGTGTCTAAACCAGCTGAGCTATGTTCTTTCACTGCAATAACACCCACTCCCTTTCCTAACAGAAACTGGAGGCAAAGATACTACTGCACTAGAGGAAGTTTATTGTAATTCTTGCATCGAAGGAAGTGGGTGTAATTCTGTATTCTTAAAAGATGGATCAGCACTAAGTATCACGGAGCTTTTACAGATAGAATAAAAATTTAAAACGGAAAAGGCAGATGGTTATGTTGGGCATTCGTTCACATGCCTGTGATGGACAACAATACTACTACATAGAGGCGCTCTAAGGCACTGAATTTTTTAAGTCCGCATCATGCCACAGTCATTGCTTTAAGACTTAGACTTATTGACTCTTTTTCTATCAAGTAAGCTTATAAACATTATCAGGAAGATACTGCATTAATGGGCAAAATGGGTGCTTACCCAGGAAATTTTGTTTAAAGAAATCACCCCTCAGATTTTATATTTGCTGAGATATATTTTGTTCATTTCTTCATGTGTAGTAGGATCTGGTCCAAAGCCCATCGAAATCAGTAGAAGAGCTCCAACAAACTTTGGGAAATCTTGGATCACTTTGACCATGAACGTTCTGTAGTGGTTCGTAATTTCTTAAGACCGTAAATCATGTCCTCCACTAACTGAAAATCATGATTCTTTTGGTTAGCATGTTAAACCAAAACCAGGTTTATATGCTCCTTGAGTTTAGTGGTCTGGTGCAGCAGATACATTGATTGAAAAAGATAGGAAATACCTGAAGCAGAGATACAAAGATGAAAAATAATCTGTTGTCTGAGAAGAAGCATTTTTTAATCAAATGGGGAAAAGTAATGGGGGAAAAAAATGGAAGTTTATGGATAAATAAACCTATTTTTACTCAGACTGAAGAAGTTTCTATTGTGGGGGGCTTATAACCACCCATATGTAGGTGGTTAGGAGAGGAAGAAATTCAGTTCTGAAAAAATTAAATGAATTAAAGTATATATTTACTACTTCCTGCTTATTTCAATGTTGCATTTGGAATTTAAAGTGATACAAATTTGTATCACACCAATAATACCAGAGAAAGTGTGTTTTCCAAGAGCATCAACCTAACAGTGATATGCAGAGATTTAGAGTAAAAATTGCAGAACAGAAGTATTTCCTTTCCATGGAAAAGTGCTAAGTTTTTCTTTCTATTGTCTTTGCTGGAGAAAATTTTTAATCCTGAACAACCAAGAACTATTTTGACCCCTGAAGCGGCTGTTTTGATGTTGCCCAGTGTTTTCGCTTGAGTCTCTGTAGACATCCACTGAGGCTTGGTAATTATTCCCAGTGAGAGGAGCATGATCTGAAGATAAGTGGTTAAAAGAACACTACAAATACTTCGCCTGCCCACAGCCTGAGTGAATTGCTTGCCTACATTTGTGAAAAACCTTCCAAACCCTCTTTCTGAATAGGTGCAAAGTGCTCTCTCGAGCCAAGAACACCTCTTTTTTGGCTGGTCTCACATCCTTTTTGGCCTGCGCTCCCTGGAGGTGCCAAGTTGAAGTCAGGGAAGTTGCACATGTACTTGGAGATTTTGGTGCATGTGTCATTTAACCACAAGAACAACCTTCTCTTTGAAGCTCCCTTTTTTTTCAGCAGTTTCTCTCGTCAGTGGAAAAGGATCCCAGTGAGGATTCAAAAAGTTCAACGTACCACGATATACTTATCTGTGGTATTTCACTTCTGCTGTAACTGAGCTCCTGTTACCATCCCTCATGCTGTGTGGTATTCTAATAAAGAAGCGATGACATGTATTTCCAGGATTTTTGGGACAGATATAAAATGTGCGCTACACACAATGAGCAAAGGCAGCAACGTTTCCCCAGCCTTCTGAAAAATACTTAAGAAGTTACCATCCAACCCTGACTGCCCCTTCATCACTTACCTTCCACCACTCTGCCACAGAGCTCATTGCAAGGCAGTGAATAAAATTGTCATTTACAGCCAGATGCTGATCCTGCTGTGCAAGAGAGGTCTGACTGATTCACCTTAGAACAAGTCTGGGTGAACGTAGACAGTGTCAGGCTGTTATTCAGAGGGAGATACTGTTTGCAGTAAATACAGCTGGAACAATCTGGCCCAGTAATAGTATTCCTTAAGGAGTGATTTTGAGTCTTGTTTGATTTTATTTTGATATTTATACAGACTTTAATTCTGAAATATTCACGTGTCCTGACACATCTATACATAGACCCTTGAAATGCTTTTAAGTCTTTACAAGTAACATAGATAATATAAATAAGTTTAAACTTTGGTTTGTTGATAAATCCCGTGCATCCTTTTTATAAGCACATCTTCACTTTGCATTGAGTTTGACCCTTCATTATCTTTGAGAAAGTGGCCTCACTTGATCCCTGGGGTCTGCATGCAGAGCAGCTGGTAGCATTGCTAACAAACTGCAGCAAAGTTAACAAGAAACCCTTTCCCCTTCCTCGAGTTGCGACATTTCCAGTTAACGCTGACAAAGACATGAAAACAGAAAATAAAACCAAAACTTGCCGCCTTCCTTGCGTTAAATAAAATCATCACAAGTACTTGAACTACCCATTACACATTTAATACAGCCACTACTGGTCAGGACTTAAAAATAGCATTGTGTACCCCAGATTGTCAACTGCCTCTTCTCAAAATGGTCTTGCAGAAAAAGTTTAGCTTCGTACTGCCGTTGGAAAGTTGGAGAAATCCCAGTTCTGGTAAAGCAAGCTGAGAAGCAAATTCCAGACACTGTCATCAAACCAGCCAATCTCAACCACAGCAAGTTCGTGAGGGGAGAGAGAGGTGGTGGCTCAGAGAAGCAGATCCTGAAGCATTTAGGGCTACGCAGGGCAACAACAGTACTTTGAGCTCTTCCCAGAAACTGATTAGTAAAGCCAAAGTACAACTGAAGCAAGTAGAAAAACACTAGTGTGTCCCAAACCAGCCTGTTCCCATGTCATTTCTATTATTCTTTTGGCAGGGTAAGGTGGAGATGCTTTCATAATTCCAGAGAAGCTAAGTCATTTTCTATAAATCTTGATTGAAACTAAACTTAATTCTAGGCGAATGCCTTTTAAACTAGCATTCATGCGAGAGCAAATGAAACTAGTCACTGGTTACCGTTGAGAGATGTCACCCAGAGAGAAGCTGCTGTCTCAACCAGTAAATGTGTGTGGGTGTAGCACTGATAAAAAGTGAATGTATTGGGGACAAGGATTTCAGCAAGGACACTGGTACGGTCTCGCTTGCCATTGCATGTGTGCCGCTAGTTTTTATCCACAGAGATCAGTCCTTCGCTCTTTGCCATCTGCTGGAGTGGTGCCTGCCCACATAATGAGCCTAAAGTTGTTATAGGCTGTACCGAATTCCAGAGAGATAGAGGAAACTCAGTTAATATTTTTTAACTTCTGGGATTTGTTTTTCAGTGTTGACCTATGACGGCTACAGAAGAGGAGTAAAAGAAATCTCTCTCTGTAATTTATACTTCTGTGAGCTGTCATACATACTAAAACAAGTGCCAATGGAGTCAACTGCAGGAAATCTTTATTATTTTCTTAGAAACTCTTTAAAATGTAAACATCCTGTTGATATGAATCTCAGATTCTTCTGATGTTTACTTAGCAGCTGCCATCATTGTGCAGCGTCTGAGTACACATTCCATATTACAGGGTACTGGGCTGACAGAGCCCTATTCTGACTTGTGTTTTATTTTACAGAAGCTAATTTTGAAAATATTTCTGAGCATTTAAATGGTAAAACATTGTAAAAGAACATTGCTGTTATTTTAAAACTCTTTGAAACTTAGAAATTGTGTAAATACGCTATTGAAATGGCCAGCAAAGACAACTCACATCCCTTTACTCTGTCCTCGTCGTCAGATCCTGAAAGAGAATTTGTTTTAATCACTCCACAAGCAGGGTATTGCATCAGGAATCGTATAAAGTCTTTCTTCTGTCCAGTGGTAGCTGCCATTTCCCTTCTGAGTCAGGAGTACCTGGAAGACGCAGCATTCGGTATTGCAAAAGAGAAAAAAATAAACCGCTCACCCTCATGGCAGAAAAGTTAGAAAATGCAAATATTGAAAAGTTTAAGCCCAGAAGAAAGAGAAAAAGAACCTTCTATTTAGTGCTTTGTAAATCTGTTAATTTTTGAGCTAGTCTCATTATTTTGGGGGCCTGACTCACCGTTTTTGAATGCTTAGGCTGGCAGCAGTTTTCCATTGCTGGTACAGTGCTTGTGCTGACTCAGGATGTCTTTAGAGCCATGCACCGTCCCCAGGAAAATATGTACTTTACAGACCCATGCAAATTGTATAGTGCATGCCAGTGTTTCCTACCATTAATGAAGATCCCATGTGCCTCCGGTTTACACATGTCGTTAATTATTCCTGCCTGTGTGCTGCAATAGCTGAGCTCCTGGTGTTGAAGATGAGAAGATTTAGATCCTGGAAACATTTGTTTTAAATATGCCTAAAATGAATCTGTCTTAATATATGAGGAAAATAGGTGACTCCCAACATATATTTTGCATCTCTGTGTGGCATAGGCAAAGAGCACATACATTTTGTCATTCAAAGGGACACCAAGGGCACAAATGACAGTCAAGTACCTGTCAGATTTCATAAGCTCTGTACCACCATCTGGATCACTGAAAATTTACACCTTAGCTGCAGTCCTGCTTATAGATTTTATTGCGTAATTCACTAACAGGGAAGCATTTTGAAAACAATTCTGAATTCTCTTGGCAGTTTCTAATTAATTAGATTTGCAGGCGTAGAGACACAGACACACGGAATGCACACACCAACATCGGCACATGAAATAAGCAGACAGAAGAACTGCAGCATCAAATAAAATTCTCCAGGTCTTCCTGTTATAAAACTGCTCTTTGTTAGTTGATTATAATGTACCCGAACATTAATTGCATGTTTGACACAAGTGTCTGTCCCACCTTGACTGTTTATTTCTTATTTCAGTCCATGCGGTTCTGCAATATCTTCAAATAAGGCTCAGAGGAAAATGCATTGTTTTTTTGTGGTAAAAATTCTTGGCTGTTTATTCCAGCGCAGAGGAGATAGGTGCTGACCTCATATAGAGGGAACTACTGAGTGAGGGGCACCTTGCTCTTGACACCCACTCTTCAGATATTCATATACATTAATAAGGTCCCCTCTCAGCCTTGTTGTTTCAAGACTAAACAGCCCCAGTTCTCTCAGTCTCTCTTCATAGGAGAGATGTTCAAGTCCCTTCATCACCCTCGTAGCTCTCTGTTGGACTCTCTCCGGTAGGTCCCTTTCTCTCTTGGACTGGGGAGCCCAAAACTGGACACAGTATTCCAGGTGTGGTCTCACCAGGGCAGAGTAGAGGGGGATGAGAACCTCCCTAGACCTGCTGGACACACTTTTCTCAAGGCGCCCCAGGATCCCATTGGCCCTCTTGGCCACAAAGGCACGTTGCTGTCCCATGGACAACTCCACTAGGACTCCAAGGTCTTTCTCCAAGGGGCTGCTTTCCAGCAGGACGGCCCCTTATCTGTCCTGGTACCTGGTGTTATTCCTCCCCAGATGCAGGACTCCACACTTGTCCTTATTGAACTTCATGAGGTTCCTTTGCCCAGCTCTCCAGCCTGTCCAGGTCTCGTTGGATGGCAGCACAGCCTTCCTGGGTGTCAGCCACCCTTCCCAGTTTCGTATCATCAGTGAACCTGCTGAAGGTGCACTCTATCCCCTCGTCAAGGTCGATGAAGATATTGAACAAAACTGGACCCAGTGCTGATCCCTGGGGAACACCACTGGCCACAGGCCTCCAACTTGACTCTGTGCTGCTGATAACCCCATTAGAGTCAATAGAAATCCATTTAAGAACTCAAGGTAGAATTTGGCTCCTAAACATGGACATCTGGTTTAACTTTGGTCACTGTGGACTATCCCCATTTGGCTTCAAGCTGTTTTGCCAGAAAGTTGTGAGTCTCCTATAAAATGTCATGCCTGCCAGTCTCATGCAGATGCCTCAGATATCTAGAGCATCTCAAATGGCAGTAGGTACCTACCTGTTGGCAACTGAGTTCTTAGTGGAGTCTGAAGTGCAGCTTCACCCACCTTATAGTAGGTACCTGCTGTTTCAGCTGAATGGCTCTCTAAGCACCCATGGCTTTATTGAATATATCTTTCCCTGACTGTGTGGTGGGAACTTAGATGCCTGGTACATGTGTACCACAGTACAGTATTTAGATGTTTTTTATGCTGAGCTGAATTCAGCCCTGAAACTATGAACAGCTGTTGGTTTGAGATGTATTTGAAGAGTAGGGCTAGAAATAGAGGCTCTAGACAAGTAAAAAAGTGGAGAATTGCTAGGGGTAAAAGCAATTAGAGTTGGATTTGAAACTCAGAATGAGATGGAAAAATCAGAAGACTAAAATTTGGACTTGTCAGGACAAGAATGTGGGGCTAGTATAAGGAGCAGAAGTAGTGGAAATTGTAAATAACTAAGGAGAGTAAAGCTGAAACAAACCAAAGAGGGGTAGAGAAGTCCCGAGACCAAAAAGGACAAGACAGAAGTAATATCTGGAAAGACTGGACAAGCAAATGAACAGACAGTTGGTAAATATTCCACCCTTTTCTGCTTGGTATGAAACTTATATTTCCAAAATTTTACCATTCCTGTTGTCAGCGGGTGCCTTTGACTATGTTTGCCACAGAAACAGGAGCAATACAATAGAAGAGAGTTTCTAGAAATAAATAGTAAATGGTGAGGAGGATCTGATGTCCTCAATGTGGGCATCTCAGAGGCTTATTGCCAACCAACAGTTGTCTGGTCCCATGGACTGACTGCTCGTTAGTGGCTGGAGCTCACTTAAGTGTGATCCTGAAGAGCATCTTTGCCTTAGTTTCAGTTGAAAGGAGTTCATACACTCCAAGACTATTCTGTGATGTGAACCAAAGCATGGTAAAGCTGGTCAAGCATGACATTTGCTTCAAAAACACGCAGTAGATCCAAACTAAATTGCTGATTTCAGTGCTGGACACCCCCAGTGTGACACCCATCAGGAAGGCGTCCCATGTTCCTCTGGCCAGAAGCTGACAGTGGTTGGTACTTCCTGCAATTGCACCATTACCTTAAGGGAGGGAGGCCTAAAGCAGCGACGTCATTCATATTTTTCATAGATGGTCACAGTTTGTCCTCACTTTTCTGATTATCTCATTTAAGACCTTGAAATCTGATTTACAGGCAGATACAGAGTGTTTCTGAGCACCCACAAATGAAGTTTAGGAGTGCTATCCCTTGAGCATGACCAGTACTCTAATGCTGCGCACCTGCTCTAGGTGTTTCTGTCTACACTACAGACTTTCAAATTAACGTATGTAGTTTGACATTAATTTCTGTGCTCCCCATCTGCAAAAACAGATAAAAGTGGCCGCCAAAGTGGTGCAAAACTAAATTAATAAATGCGAGCATGAAAATCCCATAGTGGTGCATGCCAGAGGAATGCACATAAAAAAACAAATTCTGTCTGTAAACCGTGAAATATGTAGTAAATAAATCCTCAGGCCACACACGGATTTTAAAACAAAAAATACTATCAAATAGCAGCTCATCAGCTGAACGTCATCCTGTCAGTGGATTGAATGAGTCAGGGATCCTTTGGATCGTGCAGTGAAAGATTAAACCATAATGCAAATAAACCAGAGGCAAGCTAAGAATGCACATAAATCCTTTGTTTAGGCATTTCCAAATCTGTGAGTTCTCAAGTTTACAACCCTACCTGGAGAGTAGCCCATTTCGCAGCTCATGCAGACTAAGCCAAGAATTTTATCCACCTTTGCAAGTGTAAATGGCTTACATGTAAATGACATCTTTTTCTAAATGATCACATGATGAGACTCTACAACTAGCCTTCCAAATTATCTATTAATTTCAAGGACTACTCCATTAATGGAGTAATTCAATTTCTTTTTTTCTCAGTTTCATTATCTTTATTTTTGTATCTGTTGGTAATGGGGCCCAGGGTTAAACATAATTCAGTCAGGTGTTTGGCTTTCAGGAGGCCTGAATGCAGCTGGCCATTTAACGTTGACTTTTTTGAAGAGTTTTTATGAGTGTGACATCCTGTGATTTACGAATCAAAGACAGAATCAAAAGAAATTTCCTGGTAAAGCAAACGACATACTTTGTTTCCAGCAATTAGTGAGTGACAAAGGAAACCAATAATGTTGGTTTATGTTCTATGTTTTATGTATGTATAGAAGTATAACTTGGGTTGGTGTCTATGCAACTGAGATTTTGGACAGAGCCAATAGTAATGTCCAAGATTTGGGTGCACTTCAACAAGAAAAAAACGAGTTAGACAAAAACTTGTAACATTTTGTGAAATGCAGTCTGGGCTCTTAGCCCACCTCTGCCCCAGTGGGTGCGTTTCTTTCTGTTCCACATGGCTACAAAAATGATGGAGCTGAAGATTTTTGTGATGAAAGTAAAACTTCTTCTCCTCTAATTTATGTTAGCAGTGCTCAATTTTTCACTGAAGTACAGAAATGAAATATAGAACAAATGAGAGTAGTGGAATGGGGCCAAGCTCTGTGTGATATTTAGGGCAATCGACATCATTCTGGTACCTGCATTCAAACATTTTAGCATAAAGAGTCCACGACATTAATCTTCTTCCTGTGTCGTTTTAAATCCACTGGTTTTTACTCTCTCCCAGACAACCACTCTCCCTTCAAATACTTCATTGAAATTGAAAAACATAACTAGAGCATGCAAAGTTGAGATGAAAATGGGGGAAATGATGACTTGAGAAAGAGTGACATTCAGGGTTTCTCAGGGAGAAAAAAGACACTCCATTGAATATGGTATTTGCTTGGAATTTATGACTTTTGTGTTTAGGTGGGCCTTGTAGCACCTGCTTCATGTGTGTCATTGAACAAGGTTATCAGGGCAAGATCAAAACAAAATGGACTTTGGTAGAATTTTAGTTCCACGTTACAATCCAAAAGAAAATTGCTCATTGATCTCCGGCAGGTGTCTGTGCTCTACATGGGCGACTCTTCACAAAGATAAGACAGAGAGTTGGGATTGTTCAGCCTGCTGAGAAGAGAAAACTACAGGAGACCTTACTGCAGCCTTTCAGTACATACCAGGTCAGGGTAGACAGGGCTCTCAGCAAGCTGATCTAATTGAAGATGTCAGTGTTCATTGCAGGAGGCTGGACTAGATGACCTTTAAAGGTGCCTTCCAACCCAAGCTATTCTATCATTCTAAGATTCTATGATTATAAAATTCCCCAAGCAAAAAAAAAAAAAAAAGAAAATTGCGTCTGAGAATGGTCATAATTGCTGTTATTCTGACATGGCTGAGTGGATCATCTCTAGTTTACATCTAACATCAAGGTGAACAAAATTAGGTTCTCCACCACCTAAGAACCCAACCAGGCAGGTGGTTTGAGATCATGTCTAGCAGATTTCAGTAAGACCAAGCTACTCATAAATGTGGAGTAACCTCCTACTTTCTCTTAGTTTATATCCAGAAGAAAGCCATAAAAGTTAGCCCCTTCAGCTGGAACAAAATGTCAAGTTTACTGGTAATTTTGTTATTTGATTAAATAGCTAGAAAGTTAACAAAGAAAACAGCTACTAGCTAGAGAAGACACAGAAGCTTGCCTGGTTAGGGGTGGACCTCATGGAGAAGAAGATGTTTTGACCCATAGTAACAAATTTCTGAAGATAGCCAGACTTTTATCAGCAGGTCTCTGTTTTCGTTGTTAAGCTTGTATTGTGTTCCGTAGTTTTACAGATAAGGAAACTGAGTCACAGAGCATTTAATTGGCTTCCTCATAATTGCAGACTTGGAAACAACCAAGAACTACCAACTTGCTATTCCTCACAGTGTATCTTGGATCATGAAGCATCGTTTATTTCTAGATAATTCAGTGTTCTTTGTTTGGATATTAGTTGCTTCATTAGTAATTTCTCAAATTAATGATTTGATATGCTTTGATTTCTAGCTGATTTTTTACTATGGAACTGGAGACAGCTGGTGTCCACAGCACTACTATGATGAGATCAAAATGGATTTTCCGGACGGGGACATTCGACTTTGTGAGAAAGGGCTCCGCCACGCCTTTGTGCTAGATGCCAGCAAGGAGATGGCTGCCATGATTACAGACTGGCTACAGGATGATCTGACCAAATTATAAACACGGATTCAGTGATTAACAGGAAAAAGATGTAATTATTTTGTGAACGTGTAATTTTTTGTGAGAGAGTCCGTCCTATTTTTTTTTCTGTTTATTATAGATTATGGCTTGTTTTCTATTGAGATGTTTTAGAGAAAGCTAAGAGAGACTGGCTGGTCCAAAGTATAGTTTTATTGATTCACTGGTGATGCACCTGCATCCTGTGTCTTCAGGACTCTGCAGGACTTGGCTAACAGTGGAATATTTATTGTCTGCTAGCACTCTAGTCGACACTGGCACTAGATTCACTGGCTACGGGTGTACCTCAGTTAGTACCACCTGCCTCACCTGTCCAGGTAACCCTGGTGCGTGGCAGCCAGAAGAGCCCAAGGCCCCAGGACAACCCTGACGTTGTCTCCTGCCAGCTCTGGTGGGGTTGGTGGTCAGTCAGAGGTCAAGCTGAGCTGAAGATGAGTACAAGAAAGACATGTGGATGAGGTGTGCCATTTCTCCAAGTCTAGGAAAGGGGTTCAGGTGCTGCCAGGACTCTACAGGATATTAAAAATACCATAAGATAAGGTAACTCTGGCTGCTCAGTGTGGAAATATCTATGGAGCTCTTGTCTGGAACATGGCCAGGTATCTCATTATTCGATTGACTGTGGAGAAGGTAAAGAATGCTGTTTGCAAGTGCCAATATTAGGAGGTTGAAATGGACTGAAGAATCCATCTAGAACTACTTATTGATGTCCCAGCGCTCGTAATGAAGCGCAAGTGAACAGTGCTTGCTCAGCAACTTTAAAGAATTAAATCAGGTTTGATGCATGTCTAAATTTCAGTTCTTTGCTCTAAGGACTGAAGTCTGTGATTCTGTCACATTTTCTGCCAAGGCACAAATGAGATAAATCCACTGTGAGAAAATGGCTGTTACTCTGCCACGATTGCACCCATGAAATGGCATGAAATGTTGCTACTGAGAACCAGGTACTTGCTATAGCACATTGCTGACAAGTACGCTGTTCCTCACATTTGTTCATCACTCTCTTTTAGAGATAGCCAAAAAATAAAATGAAAAATCCTACTGATTTTGATAACAGAAGAAGTTAGAGGTGATAGCTAGAAATTAAAATAGTGTCAGAAGAACAGAGCCAGGTGTAATCAGGAGTTTTCTAGCCATGAACCTGTGAAATAGTCTCCCTATGGAGTTCATAGAGACATTTACAAATAAACAAAACACTGCGGAATATAGTCAGGGGGAAGTTCTGCCCTTGCAAACAGATGAGTTTAGATGATGCACTCGGTATCTAACTTACATGATTTATTAAAAGTTTTAATGTGGTACTGATGAGAATTGTACTGGAATACATTCTCTGTGATGCAGAAATACCAAATAATTTCTTATTTTTCTCACACAATTATATACACACCTTCCACTTCTTTCTAAATCCCACTTGAACCTTCCACTAGTATTTAGGGCAGTTTGCAATAGAACTCAGTGTTTCAGACTGGTTTTCAAACCTGCTGACAGGCGGTGGATTTAAGTGATCTTCTCTGCATCAGAAACTTGTTTAGCTTTTGAGACTAACCAGTGGATTTTCCAGTTATGCTGCCCCATAATGAAGCAGATACTGATGCTTGAGGCAGAAACATTGAGGCCACAGTCGCAGCAACGTGGGGAGGAACCAGACGCGTTCGAAGTGAAGGGTCTGTGCCCGTGCGACCGATTGTGTTCATTGGAGGGGCACGGGACTTTCCTTCTTTCTACAAGGCCCTATTCCATCATGATCAAAACAATTCTTTTCCTCATTTTAGTAATCCATAGTTGTGTCCCTGTGTGTTTAAACAGCCCCTCTGATGTTGGCACGCGTCGCTGTTGGATGGGCTTCGGGCAGATGCTGAATGCATCTGTTGGCCAAGGTGCTCCCTGAGGCAGAGTGAGGGGCAAGGGTGAGTGTTCACATACGTGGAGATATATATGTACACGTATATATACATACATGTGCACGTGTTTGTATGCTAGCAACATGAAAAACACAGTTTGCTTGGGTTTGTTTTACACATTGGTCTGGTTGAGCAAAACATTTGATCTTCCAAGTATGTGGAATCAGGTAAATGAGCAAGGACTCAGTTTGTAAAAGTTCAACTGTTGCAGTGGATCTCCTGAGAACAGAAGAAATCTTGAGTTAACCAAAGATGATAAGCAACTATTAAAGCCTGGAAACTGAAGCACCTATGAGAAGCAGTTGTTTACAGTGCATTATTCGTATACTTTCTATGAGGAATTAATTTAGCAATACTTGTACTTGACTTGTGTATGCCTTTTATACAAACGTTAATCCATTATAATAAATCCTACTGACTGCATTAAGACCTAAACTGAGATTAGATCTGGTTGTCGCTGACCAGATCTACTGCAGGGTAATGCCTTACAATTTTCTTAAATGAATTTTCTCTAAGATTATCAAAACCATATTGATTGAATTGCTACCTTTCTCCTAGAAGCTGTTACGTAAGGCTTGGATCTGGATACTCGATTCTTTGCAAAAAAAAGTACGGGTCTAGTTTTCACAGCTGTATTTCCTAAGAGGAGCAGATCTCACACAATGTGAATCCAGCTCCTCCGAAGCCCTTGGTGTTCACCGTGACCCCAGGCAAAGTGTCAAAAGTGCTGATGGTCCAAATGTGCCAATTTACCGTGAAAACACAGTGTGGTCTTGCCTATTTTAGACTATTTTAGACTTCTTGGGAACCTATCGCAAAAGAATTGACTGTATGCAGTAGCACCTAATCTCTTATCATTCAGATTTGTGCTTAATCCTCACCACGTAGGTAATCCTGCTAGCTTCAATGACTGTGACTCATGTTCAAGTGTTTGCTAGACTGATACCTTTTATGAAAAAGTACACAACTCCAATAACAAAAATAAAGACATTTATGGTAAAATGTAACTTGATCCTTTATTCTGATAACTTGTTTAATCTTAGTTCACCTTCTTCGTTACTTCAGGCTTGCAAAATTTTCAATACTTGGCCAAACCCCAAATTTCACATGCAATACAGACATCTGCTAAGCGCAAGGAAAATCAGTGGGTGGTAGGCACCTGACTCACTTGAGCATTTTTATCCAGAGCCACTCCAAAATAATCAGTGTTTCCCATTGCTCCCTCCAGCTCTGTGTTTGCTGCTTTGCATGAGCTATAGAGTGTGGATTAGTGAGGTTTGTCCCTTCAGGAAGCTTGATGAGTGCTTGCCCAGTGTTTATGGTGAAGAATTTGGAGTTGGACTCCAAGCTAAACACCAGTTTCTGCACTCACAGGAGACAGATTGCATACATGAGCCACAACAGATAATCTCTTCTCTGCAATTGAGGTCATTTAACATATTTATTTCACAGAAAATGGGTTTATACGTGCATCCACTTCCCGTCCCTTCGTTTGGTCTAGCTAACTGCCAGCAATGACTTTAAACAAGATGTTCAATGTTATCATTAAGACGGTTGCTCAAGCTATTAGTAGGTTTGGATAAACTTACTAGACCCAAGAGACTTGTTTCACTCTGTGTCACGGGTCACGCTCAGACTTCCAACTACAGTAAGTTTCTGAGGCTCTTCACTTGGATGCAAATGTTCTCTTGCATGTCACATTCACCAAATAAGAATGCAGAGAGCATTTCTGAGTGACCAGGAACTGTTAAAACAGCATATATGTCTGGAACAGCTGATGGGGTTTGAGTACAAGCAGCAGATAAAGCAGTAACAGGACGAGCCAGCTGCCAGAAGCCATCGTTGCTCTCAGTCGCATCATGCAGAAGTTATGAAACGGGCTAACACGCAGGCTTGGATGGGACAGGCAGGGAGAGATTTCATTAGAGACTGTTTTCAAGTGCTTAAGCTCACAGTAAATGATCTAGAAGTGCTTAAGCTGATGGTGAATGGAGTAGGTTTTTCCATTCTGTGCACTGCGGGAACGTGCTTCCAGGGAGGTGATTGCATTGTGGAAAGTAGTCTGCAGTGGCTGTTGTTTAAAACATCCGACTCACTCTGTGTCTGACTGTGGTGTTTTCCGGTTGGACGCTCAAAGTAGATTTTTTTGCCATCCCATTTGAAACACTCAACAAAAAGCAGAGGAGGGTGCCCCTCATTTTCACAGTTTATGAACATCTTCAACAAACTTCCCTTAAAGCCTCCAAGCTCTAAAAATATGCTGTGCTTAATGGAAATCCTTGTGTATGATGGCTTGGAGTTGGGGAAAAAAGGCTTTCCTGGTGCCAGACCCCAGCTACACCTTTAAAATTTGATAAGGAGCCAGCTGTTCCAATCTGTTAGAAACGGGAATACAGTTTACAGAATATAAAAGTTTTGAAGTATTAATGTCATCTGTTCTCATTGTGCAGGAGGTACTGCAAGTCGTCAGTGTGTGTTAGGAAGGAACCCATAATTTTACCCACAGAAAAAAGCCCTAGGATTTTAAGCATTCATAGTGAACTGGAGCATGTAACTCCAATTACAGATCCAATACAGCTTCAATAAAGCCTACAGGATTGCACCCAGGCTTAGGGAGACCCAAGTGATCAATTGACAGAGACTAGGACAGCAGAGGTGACGTGATGTGAACAAAGAGCTTCAGTACAAAAGTATTCCCTGCAAGGCAGGAGTCTCCTTTTATCCTTGTTTCCACCAACACAGGACAGTCCAACATAGCGGAACTCCTGTGGAATTAATGAAATGAAACATGCCAGCTAGTATCAGTTACTGAAAATAAGATAAAATTCTCATATTTGAATACTTTGGGACTTCAATTATGCCTCACATCAAACACAATTCCCAGTGATCTCTCCAAGTTGAACTGGTCTCATTACAGAAAACTCCATGGCATGGTATGTGAGAGACTTCAGGTAAGTCCTGAGCAGATGCTGGAGCCTGGTCTAAAACAGAAGTTAATACAGACATTAAAATTAATTTCACTGGACTTTGGATTCGGTGCTAAGAGGAAAACCAGTGCTCCAAGTAGAATAGACCTGGTTCACCTAACTTGTCCCCAGTTCATAAAGCAGTGCTCCCAAAACAGACGTCTGAATTCCCTATCTGGTCTAATTTAGATACTTAAATGTAGGAGAACCAGATCTCCCTCTGGAGTTCCTGGCAGGCACCAACTAATTTTTGGCTACATAAGGGATTTAAGCATTTGCTTTAGGGTTGAGTCACTAGGTGCCCCAGTCAGACTATGCCCTGTTCTAGCAATGCTGCATTTTCTTCTTTGCATCACTGTGTGACCATCTTTGCCATGCCTCTGATTTCTCTCAAATATAAACTGACCATGACAATGCTTGGCTTTCAGGACCTATATATTTAAGGATTAACTCATTTATGCTGTAAATCACATGTGTAGTCTGAAGTGCAGTGTTAGTACAATGGTCTAAAAACCTATCTCCACTGCAAGCAAACCCAGCACTACCACGGATGTCAGTGCAGCCATGATGGGATTCCTGCCAATAACCATTTGCTCTTGCTCTTTTATTGAAAATATCTTGTTAAGATAATTCTTCCCTGCAAAACGGCACATACACAGGGCAGTGCGGGGAGGGGCATGGGTGCAAATGCCATCCTGTCTTCTTCTGTGTGCCCAGCCAGAGGACTTGTGCCAAAAGACCCCCGCTTAGCCAACGAGACCATAAATGAGCACATGAGGATGCAGGATACTGCCTGGAAGGTGGCTCCTGCTTGTTATGTCATCTGTGTGTCACTGGGCATACAAATCCCCATGCCTCACTCCAGCTGAGCCATGTGTCTGTGGCTGTGCTTAAGATGAAAGGACAGTCTAGAAAATGCCAGTATTGTGAGAACTAATTATTAAGTCCTTCAAGCCAACTCTTGTCAGTTCTCCATGAGTTTCTCCTGGGGTTTGAAACCTGCAAGTCGCTGTGACTGAAACATGTACCCGATGCCTTGAAAACTTCTTTTGTGCTTCCAAATGTGCCCTGGTCCACATGTGCATGTTCACAGTACTGTGTGCAGTAGGGATGTGGTGGAGCCTGTCTTAACCCTATTGCCCTCACTCGCTGTCCACTGCACATACTAAAGCAACTCACTCCCCCCAAAAACTTATGGTTCTGCCACTATAATGTCCTAGTGAAAGCAGATGTAAAAAACTACCGCAGCTATTTGACAGCCGCTCCCCAAACATTTAACCTAACTTTACAGATTCTCTGCTTTCTGGATGACCCATAACTTTTAAAGTTCACCTGCCAGGAATGCAAAACGGTTCCATGTCCCACAGTGCTTTATTTAGATATATATATATATAAAGAAAAAAAAAGAAAAAATAAAAAAAAAAGAAAAAGCCTTTGAAAGAAGGAAGAACAGAAGAATAAAAAAGCAACCTTTGGCAAAAATTTTGCTGCATTAGCAATAGCCTAATCTCTCAAACACTAGGCAATGTATCACATATACCAGTGGTAACTTACAGGAATTAAAAACTACCAAACCTGATTTTGGGGAAATAACTCTACTACATCTTCCCAGGTACTTTTTCACTTCTCAAATCCTGAAAGTCCTAATTTCTTCCACATTTCCAAAGGGGAGGTTTTCACCAGACCTAACCAAATCGGGTTCCTCCCACACACCCCAGAAGGTCGTTGTTGCCTTGGGCTCGCGAGGAAAGAGTCCTGTGCTCCAGTCAAATCCACCAGGCCAGCTCCGTGTGGTCACAAGCATGATGTGAGCGGAGGATATTCTTCCAGCTCTCGTGTTTACCCCTTCAGTTTAATGATTCTGAGCCTCTAAAGCCTTTTATTTTTGTCACTAGAGAGAATTCCATTTGGCTGGGTGGAGCTGGGTAGCTACTAGTGAAGGCGGATGAACTTTATTCAGAAACACTGGAAGGAAAAGGATGCACATTTTGGTGATAACTCCACTGCAAACACTCTCTGTTGTGCTTTTTTTTTTTTTTTCCTGAGGTTGCTCAGTATGAGGGCAGCAAGACTTTGGAATAAATTGCCCAGAGATGTTGTGGCTGCCCCCTCCCTGGAGGTGTTCAAGGCCAAGTTGGACAGAGCCTTGAGTAGCCTGATCTAGTTGAGAGGCGTCCCTGCCCATGACAGGGAGGTTGGACTAGATGATCTCTAAGGTCCCTTCCAGCCAAGGCCATTCTGTGATTCTATGATTTTAACATCTTTGGTAGCCCAGGAATTTAAGGTGACTTACGAAGGTTGCTGTGAAATGAGACATCTGGTTTGGGGACACAGGCACAAGTCTTCAAAAGAAAAAAGTCTTGCAGAGATCTATTTATCAATAAAATATTTAATAAACTTATCTGTACAAAATATTAAAAAGGTTATTGAAGAGTATACAAGAATACTTATTTAACAAATACATACTGCTATATAATATATTCAAGAAAATATAGATTGCTGTTTACAGTTCATTTACAATCCCATATGTACAATCTATTTAAAATTTAGAATACATACAAACAATGCATTTACACCACCACTTACAAAGCTATCTTCTTTAGAGATATTTCACACACTCGGACCTGAAAAAGCTGAACAAATACATGGATAGTTTAGAGGCACACATAGGGATACGAGTATTGCTTCAAAAATTATAACTACTAGAGATACGGCTATTGGAAATGCGATTCCTTTTCCGCTTTTCGATATTTTCCTTTCTAATCAAAGAAAAGAACATATAAATAAAACCACGACTGACCAGCAGAGAGGCTTGTTTTGTCAAAGGAGCTCCAGATAGCATTGACATGACTTCAGAAAAAGAGCGCGTAGTGATGAGACATCTGGTGACTCAGCAAACTGGATCAACGGGCAGGGCTGACGTTGCCCCCGCCTGCGTCCAAAGCAAGGCACACCAGGAGCGCACATGGAGACATGCTCAGCATCTCAGAAACTCAAGATGCTTCCTTTCTGGCAGTTTTTAAAAGGTTAATTACTCACAGCGTGTGCGGTGAATATGACCAATCGCTCCCCTCCCTGGCCACGGTGGGGACTAGCTGCCCTGCAAAGTGCCCCATCCCCAGCTGATCACTGCTTACACGACCACTTTGGCATCTCTTCAAAGACTAAAGCTCGGGCCCTCTGTGTGTTGCCGTCCTTTTCCTGGCCCATGGATGTTATCTCACGTCTGTTTCTGGTGGCTGAGCTCCTGTGATCCCCTCGGTGCTTGGCAGTGCCTGGCTGGTATGGAGCTACCTGGGACGATGAGCTGGGGAGCCCTAAAGTTTGCCTCTTTTTTTCCTTCGTGCAATCCCCCTCTCTGTCAAGGCAGGATGGAGAAAACGAATGAAACACTGTGGGAAATACTACCATCTCCCCAAAGGCTGGGGCCAAAGCCAGCACCGCAGCTCCTGGTGAGACCAGGCTTGACCCAGCCTCTCAGTCTCATTATTCCTCTGCTGGTAGAGACCTGGGTGGCACCAGCATAGGTTGACACCGTGGTAAAATGAAGGGGACAATCAAACACTCCCACCTTCCACCAGGAGAACACTTAAGTGTGTGACCCATCATGAGCAGGTCCTCTCCTCCCACAGGCTTCAACCCTGCCAGACCCATCCCTTGCTTGAGGGCACAGACTGTGCCCCAAATCCTGAGGCTGAGATCAGCTTTTCCTTCTTCCCTCTCCCCCAGCCCGCCAAACACCACAGAAAATCTCTACACACCCCATCCGAGTATGAACACAAGTATCAAAGTATGAACACAAGTATCAGAGCAGAAAAATGAACTCACAAAATATCTGAACGAACTCATAAATGGTGATGACAGAAAAATGAAGAGCGAAACCAGCCGAAAAAACACTGAAAAATGTCTGGGTTTCATTCTCAGCCATTTCTGGGAATGGATCAAGCTTCAGTTTAAGATTTTTTCAATACTGATGCACATGAAGACGCTCTGGTGCCCAACGCTTCTTACCCTGGTCTGCTCAGCCAAAACTTAAACACAGTGCATCAGCCAAAGTGCCGACGCGCTCCTGCCCACCACTGCATACATCAGGCTCCTCTCCAGCACGGTAAATTCAGGGGGACTGCTCAAACACCAGTGGCAGTAAAACGAAAAAGCAGCCTCAGGGGCTACACACATCTTGAGGTGCAAGGCTGTAAAATTTCCTTTGAGGCATGGGGTGAGTTCCTTGGTCAGTAGGTTACACCAGAAGGAGTTTGGTCATTTTTCCAAGGTCCAGGATGGTTGCGGATAAGGCATAATTGATTTTCGGGGACATCTCTGCACCTCTGTGTACCTTGCAACACACTAGGAATAAACAGCCTGAATGCAGATGGCTTTCCCATGGAAGACATAAATCAACTTATGACAAAATTCTGTGTCACATACATCAGCCTGGTGGAACATCTCGCTCTTTTACCAGCCATTACTTCAAAGACAGGAGACACAGGGAAACTCTGCCCCCATCACAAAAAGTAACAGGCTCCTGACCATGACCAACACTCCATCCATGGGACAGTTACTCTCCAACTTGTCTCCTCAGTATGTTTTCACAGAGGACACATTCCCAGTGGTGAGCACACCGCTACACTCTGCTCCTGCCACCCAGCATCCCATTCAGACCCCACACAGCTGTAAAGGGACCCCCTATGGTGGGGAAGTTGCTCTGATACCAGTGGGACACACATGGTGTTTCCATCTGCTGGTCACAGTGACTTAAAAGAAGAACGATGGTGCCACAGCTTGGTTTTGCCCACATGGGTTTTCCCTCCCCAGAGGGTGATGTGAAGAGTGAAGAATTCACACCACAATTCTGATTTCACCCAGGACAGGGGACACAGCAAGCAACCTGGTGAAACTGCCCACCTGAGGTCCATGTGATAGCCCTTCAGGCCGAGCATCTTTCAAGACTGGCGGCACAGCACTGTTGTGGGTGATAGCCCCTGTGCAATACTCAAACTCTCACTGCTGTCAATCCATGCAGGGTTTTTTCTCCCTGACCCATGGCCGTGCTGCCCCAGCATAGACAAAAGAGAAGGCACTTGTATTTTAGGACTCGCTACATGGTCAGCACGAAACCATGACATTTCCCACCAGGTTCACTCCAACATGAGTATGAGCTGGTGGGTGGATTGGTATTTATGACATATCCATCACATCAGTGTATGTCATGAGTTTTTTGGTGTGAATAACTGTAGATGCTGCTATCACAGACAAGCACATTGAGCCAAAGCTCATGGTCAAACTCCTGTTATATCTGGAGAGCAAAGCCAAGGCAGTGCCCCAAGGGTCCTCCACTCCATTTGCCCAGCTGTAACCCCACAGGGACTCACATCCCCAGGGTGGGGTGATGCTCCAGCCTCTCTCATCTCTTCCCTGCATGAGGCAGCGCTGCAAATAGTGGTGCTGTTCCAGTGTCTGCTGTTCCATGGGGGCTAGTAGAGGTGACCCTCCCTAAAAACACACTTCCAGGGATAAGGACTGAAAACAACCAACAGTAAAAGGAGCTGCTTGCTTTGCCGTGGGAGTGTGACCGATAAAAGTCACTACAGACCTACCCTATTTTCTCCAGTAGTGAGAGCCGTGTGATTAATAAGACGTGAGTTAAAATCCATATGGTGCAAAAATACACAGAAGTCACCAACACTCGGACCTGAGCAGAATGCTCAAGGCTTAGGGTTTGCTTTTAATCTGAAGCTGTGCCTTTTCCTTCGGGATATGCCACCAAGCATCAGCAAACAGTCAAAGAAGACACAGCTCCATCTGCCAGTGCTGACCAGAAGTAAGGCCACTGGGATCAATGCAGCTATGCCAGGGCGAAGATGCTGCGAGCCTGAATCAAGCCCTTTTCCATATGAACATCCTTCTCCCTGCCAGAGGATGCTCATTTCCCTTCTGAAATTTGGATGTGAAGTATGACATTAAAAAAAAAGGGGGGGTGTGCATGTTAGACAATCCCCTTGTTTTAAGAGATTTACAAAGCAATTATTCCTTAAAAGAAAAAATTTAAAAGTATAAAATCTGTGTTTTCCTGGAAACTATTTCCAGGCCAGAAGCACCCCTGGTCACCAGGCAATTAACCTGGGCATAAAGCCATTTTGCTTCTGACTGTCCCTGCTATGGGGCTCCACCAGACAGTGGCTTCAGGACAGAGCACAGGCAGTACGTTAAGCATAGGCCTTGGTTTTACAGAGCTCGGGGAACCCCAAGGCAAGGCACACACACCGGTCCTGCTCTGATGGGGTGTGCTCGCCCAGGTCGCAGCCCCAGCGCTTCCAAGTCAAGCGGAATCACTCTGTGAGTTTCCCTGCCCCGGCACAATCATGTTCCCATGTAAGAGGGGAAGGAGCCAGTTAAGCGTAGATACAAAGTCCTTTTCAAATGCTTAATATTTCTAGCTTCACTGTAATTATATCCTGCAGATAAAAATGGTGCTGAAGGTCAAACAAATCCTCTGGGAGAATATTCTCTGCATGGAAACTAAGGGGTTTTTAACTGGAAAGGTTGTATAAATACTGCAGATTGAGAACCTATAATTATCCATTAAAATCACTCTGAGTCTACTGAATTCATATTTGTCCATGTTCAACCTCTAGCCTCCTATTTATAATGTTTACATGTGCCCAAAAATCAGCTCAGGCAAGAGGTGACTGATCAGAAATACGTTTTTCCTGGACCATTTCTACAGCATTAGAGGGTGATGCTCTGTGGAGGACCAACCCTTTGGGCTGGGCTGCTGGGCTCAGCTGGGCTACCACCATCCTTCAGCCAATGTTCCACTTACCTGCCTCTGAAGGCAGGATTCAGTTCTCTGTGCCCTTTGCAGACACATCCCAACACAGCAGGGCTGCAGCATCTCGGCCAGGGGTACCTTCGTGCCCAGGAAGGGCTTTCTCACCCCACCATGGGCTCAGCAATTCATTTGCAATGGTTCTCATGGCTGTTTTCCAAGGCTAATCCCACTGTCTGGGTGCACTCTCCAAATCTGCCTGGGGATGCAGATGCAGCCCTTGCTCCCCTTCAGCCTTGCTCACACACATCTCCCGGAGCAGCCCCAGGCAGAGAGCTGCCCTGCCCTGTCCCCTTAGGCAAGCCAGAAGAGGGTCTGATGCTATCCTTCATCCTCTCGTTGTCTTCTGGAGGTTGCTTGCCCAGGAAAGGAACAAATGCTCTCTTAAAGAGCAGTTGGCACAGCAGTGACACCACGGCTCTGAATGCAAAGGGCCACACCGCCTCTGGGCTCACCCTGGCAGGTGAAGTTTGCTCTCCCACCAAACGTGCCTCTTTAGAGAGAAGCGCCCGCAGCCGGGAGAGCCAGGCCTTATTCCCACGTGGCCAAAACCATGGATGGCATTGCCACCATCAGCGGCCTCCGCCCTCTCCCCACATCCTCCCCCTCCTCATTTACCGTAGTGAACCAGGCTACAAAACTGCAGCGACTGAGCCACAGTTGTTCTCACCATCGTGGGGTTCAGGAGAGAGCCCCAGCAACGGGGTCAGGGTAAAGCATCGTGAGACGCAGCCCATCACCCTGCTCTCCATTGGCCACCTCCACCAGAGGTGGGTAATGTCCGTCTGTCTGTCCATTCCCTGTGGCTGCAGCTGAACAAGAGCCACACGAACTGGGGGTTGCTGGCATCAGCAGACACAGTCCCAGAGGAGCAGGTCTCAGGCCACCCATTTGGCTGAGGCTCACAAGAGCCACCAGCCAGCGAGGGCTGCTGGGAGCTATATATATCTTACCTGGATCCGAACTGCCCACAAACCTCCACCACAAATGTTTGGAGGAAGGGGAGGGGATAAAGAAATGAAAACATTAATAAAAATTGCCTTGGCAGTGAGAAAAACTATCAAGCAACCAACGGCGATTGAAAAATTAGGTACTGCGAGAGCCTGGTAATGTTATAAATGATGTGGAGTCCAGAACAAGCAGCTCCAGCATCGCTCACGCCAACCCCCTTCCCCTAAACACTCACGCTAAAACCAAAGGCCAGAGGAAAACCATGAGCCCTCCTGCCAACCCCTCCTCACCCACCAGTTTCACCTTGGCCCGCCCCACAAATGCTGACAGTGAGGAAACCCACCAGCATGGACCTGATTCCTCCTCTCCTCCACCAACCTCCATCCGTGAACATCCCTGTGGGTACGGGTACATCACGCTTAATAGACACCTACATTCACGTGAGGTAGGGAGCTGGATTTTCCTCTCGGATACATGGATGCAAAATCAGAGGAACTCCAGGGGGTTACACGGGACTTACAGGAACCACGCTCGCTCCTCTGAGCTCCCACCAGCTGCAGTCCAAGGATGTGATGCAAAGCTCAGTGGGGTGAGGATGGAGGGAGGCTGGGGGGGATCAGCCCAGCAGATATACTGCCATTACTGACGTGCATGGTTTACTCCCTGCTAACGTACTATTTTCTTGGGGAGAGAGAGCTGTTGTACCCTCACCAAGGCTTTCCTGACTTTTGAAATCATTTGGATGTTGGCAGACCTTTTGAGGTGACCCCCTCTCTGCCCTGGCTTGGCTCAGTCTTCCCTAGCAGAACACCCCTGCAATGGTGGACAGCTGGGTTTATACAGGAAAAAAACATACATTTTCCAGCAGGGATTTATGTCCCCCAAAAGGAAACTGCGGTTGCTAATGAGCGCTGCTGTTCACACGCCAACACCTTGACCGCCAGTAAAAAACAAACCATCAAAAGCAAAATGTGTGCAAAGGCATCTCTGGTCTAAACCAACCCAGCCCTGAAGCCAAAGTTCAGTATCAAACGCCACCAAGGTGCAGCAGAAACTCTTCCCAGGATCCAGAACAAGGCTTGGCATGGATGCAAGGCTTCTCCGATTTAAAAGTATAATTTATACTTGGCTCCTGAGTTACTGAGATCCTGTAGCCCTTTCAGCACGCGTCAAATCACCCACTTTAGGGAACAGTCTTCTGCCATTTTCATGGGAAACATCCATTCCCAGCAAATCCGGGCTCCTTCAGTGGAGTGGGGAGAGGCAGGCACGCTGGGAAACAGCGCCAGAGAAAGGTAGGGTGGAACTTAGTGCTTTCACAGAGATTATTTGGAAAAAGAAGAACCCAAGTTAAATGTCTCTTCCCTGGGGAACTCGGGACCTTTGCTACTCTCCAGACACTGAGGACAGCTGTGTGACCCACAGGCCCGATGCCAGCAACCCAGCGTGCCTTGGAAACAGGGTTTTGTTCAGGAAAGAGAGGGCACCCACTAGCTGGTACCTCCTGCAGGACACTGGCCACAGAGCCGGTGCGTCGGGCCCCGCAGAGCCATGGCAGCCCCGGGTAATGCCTTCCAGGGCCATTCCCATCTCTGGTGAGAGCCTGAGCTCTGCTTCAGACCTGACTCCCACTTTAGCCTCGGGTTAGAGGGACAATCTTTGCTGTCTCCAACAGCAGACTCGAAAATCTCTACGCTGTGAACAGGCCTGGACCAAATGATTTTAACCCTCCACCTCCCACCTTGCCCAGGGGATCCTTTGTATTTCCCTTGGCAAACCCAGGGCAGAGATGTGAAGGCAGCCAGAAAAACTCCTTTAACTCAAGGAAAAGAGCATTCCCACCTCCCCTCCACCCTGCTGCTGCAGTGGGAGGGTGATGCTGGCCCGACCCCACTGCTTGCAGCGACCACTCT
>NW_009707967.1:0-237 GCF_000703405.1 Apaloderma vittatum | reverse complement strand
CCTGTGGGGTGACACCTCACAGCCACCCCATCCCTCGTGGCACCCTGGGCCCCCGGTGCCACCCCAGTTCCTCATCGGCTCTGGTGTCACCTCAGTGTCACCCCAGCCTCAGCACCCCCACCCTGTCCCTGTTGCCACCCTGGTGGCCCCCTTGCCCACATAACCCTGGTGCCACCCCACTGCTGTGCCCTCCACACCCTGTCCACGGCCCCAGCCCAGTGACACCCCAGCCTCAGT
>NW_009707966.1:14840-18288 GCF_000703405.1 Apaloderma vittatum | reverse complement strand
CCCAGCAGTGCAGCCGTGAGCCACCCGGCACCGGGAACCGAGCACAGGGAGCGACGGGGCAGTGGCCAGCACTGACTCCCAGCACCGTGGGAAGAAGGGGGCCCCTTGTCTATGTACAAATCAGTATAAAATCTTAACGCATACTAGTGATACAGCATAGAACCGGGAGCAGGGCTGCGGCAGGGCCCTGGCAGTCACCACTGCAGCCCCAGAGAAGTGGTCCTGGCAGCAGCCGCACGTCTGCGTTCCTCCGCAGGTACAGTCAGTGTCCTTCGAAGCCCCTGGCTGAGGCTGAGGGAGGTGTCTTGGTGGAAGGCTTCCTCCCAGGCCAATGTCTGGAGCACCAAAGGGCTGCTTTGTGAGCTGTGTAAACATAGGAAATGCGTCAGATCAGCTCTACAGGATGGGGTCTAGGTTAGTTAGGAGAATGTAATCCTAGTTCCAGGCTGGTTTGATGGCTTTTGGGATGCTATTGCTAGAAGAGGGTGGCCATACTGAGGGTTTAGTGGGTGCTTTTGCCTGCGAAGAACACAGCAGATGCTTTTACATTGATAGCAACTGAAGTTGGGGCTGCTGGAGCATGAGAGATGCAAACTTTGTCACTTGTTGTGACAGACGCCTGTTGTGTCAGATGCTGAGCCTGGAAGGAAGCCAGGAATGGCAGAGGGAACCCTCTGTGAGGCTGCTGGAGATAAAGATGATGAAAGAGGAGCGTGGAGGGCAGAGGCATGCCCCTCATCTGAAGGAATTGGAGGAAGGTGTACAGCGGAAGAAGTCCTGGCTGATCTGGCGTGGGTAGCCCTCCAGCACCTTCACCTGGACTGGATCAAACTTCCAGTAATCCCGGCCTCTCAGGAAATAGGCAAAACCTGCGGGTGAGAGAGCAAGGGTGAAAAGAGACAGGATTCACACGGCTCAGAGCTCTTCCCCAGCGTTTTGTCTAGCTGACACTCTGCAGTGTGTGCAGGACCAAAAGACAGCCTGGAAGAGGCAGGAGATGCTGCTGGATTCGTTTCACCTGAACCCAGGCTTGTGGCTTATATTGTTCTTTCACACTGTTCCAGTTTTGAAGGGAGAGTAAACAGAATGAATTTATTTTATTTTCCTAGTGGTTTAAAAGATGCTGTACCCACGCAGTGACCCAGCTCTGAGAGGGCAGAAGACATCTAGGACCTGAACAGAGCCTGTAACAGGGAGCTTGTGAAGACCTGCTGCAGAGCATGTTACTGTGGGGAAGCTTCCCTGGGATTTAGGCTCTGGAAGCAATGGGGAGCTGTTCCAACACATTGTTTGGGAGGAGAGGGACAGTCACCTCACCTGTCATCCAAACAGCCTGGCTGTCCCCAGTGTTTCTGTGGCACTGCTTTGCCCAGCATGGGGCAGATCAAGGAGTGCTCGGCAGCGCTAAAAGCAGCCTCTTCATTCAGCACAGCTGCCTGGGCTGAAGTGTGGGCAGTGTTTCTGCTGCCTTCTCTTTGCTTTCTTTGTCAAAAGCGCTAACAGCTGGGTGGGACTCTGGCCATTTCTTGGCCAGAAGTTTGAATTCTCTTTATCAGATGCTTATATGTTTTTTGTTGAAATTAATAATGGTAAAACTTCTCACTTTTGGGGAGAAGCCTCAGTTCCCTACCCACTGGAGGGAGCTGCCCTCTTTCTCTACACTATATGGCATGTGCTATGGCTGGGAAGTATCCACCACTACCGAATGCCTAAATCCACCCACTTCTTCCAGCTGGGCAGGGTGCCAGCCTGAGTGCCCACCCCAGAGCAGGCCACGTCCCTGCTGCACTGACCGAACTCATCCCGAAAAGCGGCGTCAATCTCCTGAGGGACACCGCGCCAGTCAGCCATGGTCCGGGGGTAAATGTTGTCCACCTGGCGGGTGTGAGGGTTGAAGCGCCAGTAGTTGCCTCCACTGAAGATGTAGATCTTGTTCTTCTCAGCCCCCCACACCAGAGCTGCCTGCACGGGGGATGCAGGCAGCCCCAGCTCCACAGTCGGGATGGGACCAGTTACCCGTCTCTCGCCATCATAAATCCAGTACTTAGAATCTGGTGAGGAGACAGAAGAGGGAGACGGGTTTGGAAGCTCTTTGATGTCCCATAATTCATCAGGCAACTGCGTGACTGGGGCTGGTGCCTTGGCAGAGGTAAAATCCCCACCAATGTCGTGGACACTGTCACTGACAGGCACCCAAAGTGCTGACAGTGCGAGGAGTTGACTTCCCACCTCAGTCCAACCCAAAGGGTGTCAGTGGTGGGATAAGAAGGACCGTTTTAGCAGCTGTCTTGTCTCTATGTGTGGAAGCTGTAATAAAAGACTTGGCTGGAGGGACCAGCCTCTATGCTGCAAACTCATCTCTTGAAGGAGAACATACATGGGCATGTACAGGCGTAAAGGGGACGTGCGGCTGTAAAGAAGCAAGCTACAGACACCAGGAAGAAGTTGCCAAGATGCAGCAGAGACTGGAAGCATATTTCCAGATTAGTTTAAAATGGAAATCTCTGCAATTAGCCTACGGCTTGTAATACTTTCCCCTTATCTCATTTTAACTCATGGTAGGAGCCTGCCAATTTTAGCACTGTAAGTCCCTGTGAGCAGGTCAGGTGCTAAGTAATCTGTTTATGCAGGAGCACTGCCTGCAGAGCCGCGTGGTGTGCTTTCTGGTACTCGGTCTCACGGCGTACAGACGGGGCATGCATACCTGGGGCAGCTGGGTACCTACGTCATTCTGCATCCCTGCTATTAAATTTACACTTGGAAAGAACAGTGGAGCTGAAATTGAGTTTGTTGCTAGTCTTGAACTCCAGAGATGGACAGGATGAGGTTTTGCCCCCATCATGGGTGATTTTTTTTTTATCCGTGTGGTGACTGGAGTTTGCCTGGCTCTGCACACAGGCTCCCTGTACTACAGAAGCAACCCATCCAGGTCTCTGAGCAAAGAAGATGCTGTCCAACCCCTGAACAGGGCCAAGGGGAAACAAGCGCAGGAGTTCCACAACTGATGAAGCTGCCTGGGGCTGTCTTCTGGCACGGTGCTTCCCAGGACGGCTGGGGAGAAGGAGCAAGTGTTTCCATTCCCCTCCTCTGCCGGCAGCACTGCCAGGGCAGAGGCTCTAAACAAATCTTTGTGTTCTAGAGGAGTATAATGGGATATTATATCTGTGTCTAAAATAAAAGTGACCCCTTTTTCTCTCTTCCCTCTTCAATATCTGCTAAAAGGTTTAAACTAAGCAAAGAAGGAAACAAATAACAAGGATCGCTGGATTGCTGAGGATGCCCAGAAGGTTTATCCTCCCAGGAACTTGTTGGGTCCTGAATTATCCCTAAGTAAAGGAGACGCATTTCTGAGCTGTGTGATCCCAGTCCAACTCTTACCTTGGAAGAACCAGATATTGCCCAGAGGGTCCTCGAAGGTGGCATCAACGGAGCTGGGGATCCCCTGCCA
>NW_009707966.1:6779-14815 GCF_000703405.1 Apaloderma vittatum | reverse complement strand
CATTGTCCCAGCGCGGACCCGCCACACATAGCGGGACTTGAAGAAGAACAGCTCCCCTCGGATGGTGGACGCGGCATCAAAAGCTGTGTTGCAGGCGTCGGGCTGCACAGACTGCCAAAGCACAGCTGGTCAGGTGCTTGGACTCATGGGAGCCCCCCTTCACCCAGGCTGAGTTCAATGGGTGAGAAATCCCCGTGTCCAGGCAGCTGTCCTGCGTTCAGCCAGTTTTGGTTGGACACATGCTGCCCGAAGACTCCCTCCCCACACACCCCAGCCTGGCTGCGGGTGCCAGCCGTGGGTCTGCACCTGGGCTCAGCAGCACGGATGGAACAGACAGACACCAAACCACGTGTGAGCCTGCTACTGGCCTCCTGGTGAGGACAGCCCCAGCCGTGGTGTTAGAGGAGGACGCTGACAAGCTCTTCACTCACCTCCACGCTTGTGATCTCGTTTGTTTCCAGGTCTGGCTGGGGCAGCTCTGCTGGCTGAGTTGGGGTTGGGTCGGGATCCAGTTTCGGTTTCCCATAGAGGTACTGGATACCTTGCTTGTCATCCTCACTCAGGCTTAGCGGGTAGCGGAAGATGTAAAAAGGAGACATCAGTGACTTGGAAACAGCCGTGTGCTGCAGGCCCAGGACATGGCCAAACTCGTGAGCAGCCACTTGCAGGAGGTCAGTGCCTGTAAAGGGAAGAGATAGAAGATGCTTTAGCCTGCTTGTGTGCAACGGGGAAGCCGTGCCTGCAGGGAGGACACCTGCCTCCTGGGCTTGCTGCTACCACTTACCAGCCACTGACAATGCACTGACATATCTCACAGGAGTCTAACATGAGGAAAGAGAAATCTTCCTCCACTACAGTGCTTGGTGTGTAGTTCTACACTGTGTTTGTGGGGTTTTTTTTTAAAGAGGGAGCACCGTGAGTGAATTCATACACTCAGGTATTAGCCTGGGCATGTTTGATAATTTGTAATCTTGTCACCAGAGGCTCTTGCACCTCATCAGCTACCAAGAAGAAAAGAGCTTTCCACACACTTTTGGAAAGAAGAAATTTGCACAGAGAAAGAATTCTGGCCCACAGATGTAGGTGTCAGGGTAATAAGGTTGGTTTTTGTCTACCCAGGCTTGCAGCAGTTGTTGGCTGCAACCGTAGTGTATCATATCCCATTTAGATCACGTCCACTGTGGAAAACACCAGCGTCAGCAAGGGAACACTCTGGGATTAATACTTGCTATAGTTCTTGTCACACAGACAGCAGAGGGAGCTCATTTATTGCTTCTATGTGGACTGTGTCAAGAAGGTGACATTTGGAAATAAATCCATAAAAAATTATCCAGTGTCAAGGCCTGTGCCTTCTTCACCAAACTCAAATAGATTTATGGGAGACCATGTTTTAGGAATAAATGACCTTGGAGCATTTACAAAAGGAGAGGGGGGAAACTGGATTTCAGTATGCAAAAACGTGTCATTTGGCAGGTGTTGTTTAGCTTCCGTGGATCCTTTTTGAAGTTGATAAATCTCAGAGGAAGCTGCAAGAGAGGCATATTAAGCAGCACAGCCTGTGAGCAGAGGCTGTTTGTTGACAAGTCTCAGCGTATTCATTCACTTTCCTTCAGCCAGAAGTCCTCCAAGCTGCAGCCCAAGTGATGAGAAAGGCAGTGATGTGAGTCAGCTGGTCTCACTGCTCCAGGCAGGATTTCCCTGCCGGCTCCAGGGGAGCAGGTCACTGCTGAGCACCAGGACAGGATGGGATAGGGGGATGCAGCTGGGAGGAACAGCTGGGAAGGGCGGAGGGGAAGGTGAGCCCCTGCCTTCCTCTGCTGGTCAGCTTTACCTTGAGGTGATGAATTTGCACTACACTGACCCAGTTAAATCAATGCGTGTAGGTCAGCTGAGAAAGTGGGATTTCTATGTCAGTGATTTAGTAAAAACTTTCAGACGCTTCTGTTTAGCTTGGCAGACTCCTCATTTGATGCTTTCCAGTGTTGGCAGGTCAGCTGCACTATTGCTGGGTTCGCCGGGGGAGCAGAACAGCACGCCTGAAGGAGCTGTGCTGGGGAGCACCACTATGTCCTTCACAGAAGGTCCTCCACATGGAGTCCTGCCTCCTGCGTGGCTCTGAGGTGACCCCAGGGCACACCTTAGCCCTCATCATACTTCTGCTTTCCTGTCTATAAAATGAGGCTAAGGATTTCCCCATCTCGCAGAGAGCTGAGTGAAGGATGTATCCATGTTTATATCGTAAAGCTCTTTTCAGCATATTAAATGTCAATTAGGTGCAAGGAGCTTTTACAACATTTATTTATGGAAGATGTAGGGGGGAAAAAAGGCCATGGAGTAGTGCTGGGTGGGAACTGGCATCTGTTTTCAGTTCCTGGCTTGTGTCTTTGTGGGAGCATGTGAGAGATTTTTCAATAATACAGGCAGCCTCAACAGAAGGTGAAAACTGGCACAACCCACCTTTTCCTCAGGAGCAGAAACGTTTCTGCAGAAAGATCTGGTGCTCTGTGGTTCTTGTTTTGGGTCAGCATAAGCAGGGTCAGAGACATAGCAGTCCTGTGCCCCACGCAGAGAGTCAGGCTGGCATACAGCTTACAATAACGTGGATTTTGGAGGGCCCGTCTGAGCCCTGAACAATGATGTGGGCAAAATGTTTGGGAAACCCCAGAGAGGCAGGAGCTTTGGACCTTTGTGATTGTTTCTTTGTCCCTGTAGATAAATCAGGAAGGAGGAGGAGGAGGAGGGGCTGACCTGGGTTAATTTTGGCGGGTCTTTCAGAAACTGATGCTTTGGGCACTAATCCAGATGGTCCCAAGCGGTACTGTGGTATCTCATGAGATACTGTGACACTAGACCCTGAATGCCCAAGCAGAACTACCAGCTTGGATCTATTATTAGTAAAAAGAAAAAAGAAGAAGGAAAAGAAGTCTTGACTGATGTGACGTTGTTTATGGTCAGAGCATTCCCAGGCCACTGGGACAGAGCTGGAGCCTGGGTGGTTTCCCTTTATGGACTTGTTTGAGGGCAGACAGTGAACAGGGCTCGCAAGGACTGGGGCTGCAGCTGTCCTTTGGAAGATTACTGTGTCACCTGGTGCTCGAACCTCAGTTTTCCTTCATCCTTTCCCTGCTTTATTTCTAATGGCTCCTGCCAATGCTGGGTGCAATTCCCAAGTCACAGAGCAGGTGGCTGGGCAGAGGACCCGTCTCTCTTGCTCCCCCCGTGCGCAGAGGGAAGCAAGGCCCCAGGTGCTGGACGCAGGCTTTGCTGTGGATGAAAGGAAGAAGAGAACTGAGCACTAACAGTAGGCTTGTAAGTGATGGGAGATGACAATGCACACCACTCGGTTTTACAGGGTCCCTGTTCACACCAGAATGGAATCATTTCCAAGTGCACCACTAAACATCCTGGAGCATCCACAGCTCCCCTTGAAACGGTACCATACCCAGGTTGTTCCCAATCGTCCAGGTCTCATCATAGTCAAAATGGACGTCTCCCTCCCGGTGTGTCTTGGGGAAAAATGCATGTGCCAGGATCCCTCCAGGCCCATCAAAAGGCAAGTTGTCTCCATGCCAGTACCTGGAGGGAAGATAAACAGACAGACACCTCAGACAAATGGCCGCATACCTGCAGTGAACAGCATGGTCTGGCCAAAGGTGGAGGCCACTGCAAGAGGACAGCAGCTCTCGCTCCAATCCCAAATTCATCTCACCAGTCCAGATCAATTGCTCAGGGCCCTTCTGATTGCCACAAACCTGGTGCATTGGGGCACTGAGGAAGAAGAGCTTGGCCACACCAAGCACTGAGGAAGCAGAGCTCAGTCACACCAAGCCCTGGGGAGTTCTTATGTGTTCTCAGGGATGTTTGTCTCCTCTCCCTGCTCAGCATCCAGCCCAAAGCTGACCGTGGAGCCTAAAGAATTAAGGATGCAACTTCTCTGTCCAAGATTAAGATGACATAGCTGAGTGATGTGGGGATGCAGAGGAGAAGCCAGCAGCGAACCCAGCCAAACCCTCAGGTTCTCACTCAAGCCAAGCCTGATGTTGAATAATGAAGGAAACCCATGAGAGATGTGGCCTCTTGAGAGACCTGAGAGAGGTACAGGCAAATACACAGTATGCAAATTGCATTACTGCTTGGACGGTCTCCACTGCCTTTATTAGTTTTGTGCAAACATGCAGCAGAGGGAAGTCATTGCCCCCATGTGTATTTTGCCAAAAGTTAATATCAGGCCAGAAGCCAAGATTCATTTAACCAAGAAACTGTATTTGTCTTTGGGCAGACAGTTATGTTGTTCAGTCAAGGGACAGGATGGAGGACCTGAAGATGGAAAGTCAAAACAAATGCTTAGGAAAGCAGCCTGTGGGCAGAGAAACATAAATATACCAGGAAAATTGATAAACGATAAGGGTACTGTGCACAGCCAGCTTGGAACAGCTGCACTTACACCAAGCAGCCCACAACTGACCAAAAAACCAAAAAACAAACTAGAAAATCCAGTGCCTGAAAGCAGAAATATGAGCCTCCCTTTAAGTGCCTAAGTTGTGTGCTGGCAGCTCTGTTCTGGTCATTGTCTTGGGGTCATGCGTGCAAGGCTGCATCTCTGTCTGGGAGGAGGGTGCTGCTGCCCACCATGCTCACCTTGTGAAATCGATGACAATGTCAGCCCGTCCCTCCTGCACCTCGGTGAAAGTCAGTGGTGTTACATCGCTCCAGACTTTCAAAGCTTCCTCAATGGTCCTTCTCACTTTAGCTTTTACAAGTTGCCATGGGAACCTGATAATTCTGAAAGGCAACAGGCAGTGGATAAGACCATCAGCTGCTGTCCTGTGGACACTGCTCTCATGAAGACACTAGCTGTGGCATCAGTGTCACTAGGGCTGACATTCTCTCTCAGCACCAGAACATCTCCAATCCATGCACCCTCTTCCAAGCAACCTGTGCAGCACATAAATCCCATCAGTGTTGAAACCCAGTGGCTGGTGGGCCCAGAGGTGAGCGCTCTGCACTTTTGCAGATCTGTGTTTTTCTGAAGTGCTACAGCACTTCCCAGGTCTGCCCCCATGAGCCCACCCCCACAGGTGCCTGGGGGTAGTGTGATGTGATTTCTCCTCAATCTCTGCATTTTTTGCCCCTAAAAACCTGGGCTCACTCAGAGAAGCTGCTGCCTCTTCTGCCCTGCTATAACATAGGCAGACTGTAAGGTCTGCCACAGAGGGAGCTTGCTTTCCCTTCCATAACAGTGTTGATGTGTGTCCATCTCTGATGTGTTTCTTTTTTTTAAAACTCTTGATCAAAAAAAAAAACAAAAAAAAAAGGAAGAAGCCTTTCTGTTATCTACAGCCCCCTGACACTATGAGGAATGTCTCCTGCATGGCATTAAACACAAGGTGATTTACATGCTGCCAAGGTCCATACCAGTGTGCTCATTTCTCCGCTCATGCCCCTGTGGGCAACAGAGGAGGCAGCACAACCCTCCCACAAACCTGTTGAGCAGATTCACAACTGAGAACGTGTGAGGTGATTTGGGCAAAGCTTTACACTGATGTTGTGTTTATAGGAACATCAAAAACAGCTGAATAAAAAGGTCTTTTTAAAATAAACTGTGAGGTGAGCCCACTGCAGGGTGGCTGTGAGGGCAAAGGCACAACAGGAGAGGGCTGGTGGTGGAGGCTCAGGTCAGCACGTGTCAGTTTTATGTAGGGAAGTGAACGTATGTGCACAGGGGTGTTGGTACGGGACTGACCGAGGGGTGATGCTATGGCTGTGCAGAATGTGTCTGGGCAGTGGTGGGTGGGCAGCTGTGTTTATGGGAGTGTGTGCTTTAGGGGATGTGGAGGTGCTGGGTACAACCCTGCTGGTGGTTCAACATGTGGCTCCCCTGTCCCCTGGCTGCCCTCCAGCTTTTATGGTCACGTCGCAGCGTGCCATACTCCAGGGAATATTAGACCAAGAAGTTTGGGGAAGGAGAAGCAACTCAGCCTGACTCCAGTATTGGGTCTTTCTTACTTGTAGGTGAGATTGGTCTTGTCCCAGCGTCCACCGGAGAGGACAAACCGCTTCTGCCGGTTCCGCCCGTTCTGGCCATCCGGCAACATGGGGAGGTCTGGCACGCCACACCGGGGTGGGTTCCAGCGGGACGCCTGCTCATCCACACCCACGGGGAAGCCCTTGGCAGGCCCACCAGTCCCCATGACGTTGACCAAGGAAGACAGCCAAGGACTCTGCTCTTTCCAGGTATGATGCTTTCGAGACACATCCTAAAAGGGAAAAGCAAAGCCATGACTTCAGTGTCTGAGAAGAAATGTCCTGATGCATAGTGGCAAATGCCTGCCCACAGCAGTCCTGGAGCGGTGAGTTCCACCTTTGCCTGGAGCTGTTCCCCCGCTGTCAGGGCACAGACCTTTCCCCAAAACCTTCCTCTGTTCCCTGGGCTCTGCTGCTCTGAGGCCAGGTCACACCTGGGAGGCACTGTGTCATGCCATGGCACCCCGTAAGCACTGGGCTATATTTGGCCTGCCTTTCCTTGGCAGCTGGCCGGCAGGAAATGCTTTTGCAAGCTGTGGATGAGAACCAGACTCTTCAAGAATGAAACAAATCACTAGGGATTAAATTCTCCCCGTTTGCCCCATATCTTTTATTCCTTTCTGTCCCCAGGTAGAGGTGATATTAATGGGAGGAAACCTTTAGTTATCAGCAGATAGTTGTGCTCCTCATTGTTGCTTCTGTGGTGTTCCCTTGCTGTCCTGGCATGGTGAGCAGGCTCTCAGCATGGCTAGGGAACGTCACAAGCTGGAGAGCAGGACACATGGATCTCCAGGGTGACTTAGCCTAGGCCATGGGGCAGAGAGCAGCAACGATTGTCCCTGCAGCCCCTATCACTGCCAGAGGTCACAGATTCTGCAGAAGGAGGGACAGGGCCATACCCCCTTGCCTCACTGCACCTGTGACTCTGCTTGTGGGCTCTCCCACACCCAGTTGGAAAAGCACGGTTCCTCTTGGCAACACTGATCAATGCTTATTAGCTGACTTCCATTGGTTTCCTGCCTGACAGCAGGTCTAGGGGGCCACCATGAAACATGACCCAAGTGCAGTCCCCAGCCTGCTGTGAGGCCTGTGGGGTGAGAGGCGCTTGGTCCCTGTGTCACCATTCTGCACAAGCCAGAGGTTCAGATTCAGGCTTTTTTGCCTGATTCTGTGCAGACAAATTTAAAGGTGTTTGAGCAGCAGGAGGAGCTGAGATGCAACAGTGACACATCTCTACTCAGACACGCAGGCTCCATCCCACAGGGCTCCAGAGCGAGGACCTGGGGTTTAGGAGTCCCTTTCCTTCCCTTGCGAAGAGCTGCCTTCTTGCAGGCCAGCCTTCCTGGCTGTGCTGCCGAGGACACGAAGGTCAGGATGGCATGATGCCAGAGCTGCCATGATGCCGTGTAATCCGCGTGCTGCCGCCACTCTGTTCCCTACAATAAGCCCATTCATGCGGGCTGGAATGAAGTGTGAAGCCCTTGGCATTAATTCCGCTACCAAGCTCCCAGCTCTGCTGCGGCTCCATGCCTCTGAGTGATGCACGGATGGACAAAGGAGCGAGGGAGGTCACACAAGGTGCAGTTTAGGTGTCCGGCTACTCATGTTCTGCCACCACACCAGACTGCTGGCTTGTCCTCCCTAGCCAGCGAAACATCTTTGGTGGCTTGACACTTGCCAGTCTTTGCCTTAAAAGCCATCAACCCAGTCCTGGTGTCCTAGTGCATTTTTGCACACCAATGGGAACCACACCATCAACACCTGCAAAGAGGGAAAGCCATTGTTCATCCTGAACAGCAAAGCCTACCCAAGCCACCAGCCATGGCACTGAGAATTCATCCGGTACTTTAGTGGAAGGAGGAAGAATGGACTGGCGTGTCCCAGGAGAGTCTGCACTGGGCTGCTTCTGCTGAATGCTGGAGCCCTGCCAGGTCAGAGGTACCTGTGTCTCTAAGAGGAGATCTCTAAGAGCCACCTGACACCCTGCCTGGGCTGGCAGCAAGCACCTGTGA
>NW_009707966.1:4373-6748 GCF_000703405.1 Apaloderma vittatum | reverse complement strand
AACGCCCTTGGGAGGGCCAGGGGGGGGGGGGAGCCGATAAGGTTCATGTCCTGGCCAATGTCTTGGTCCTAGCCCCAGTGAGACTTCTGCCAAGCACATAATAGCAGCTGTGTCACCAAAGCCCAGCCTAGAGGGTTACTCGTCTCCTTGCTCCTGGGTGCACTCAAGAGCACCCGCTACCACCAGAGGCAGGTCGTGCCACCCGAAGACATGGGGTGATTACTGTGTCTGGCTTCTCGGGACCAGGAGGTGCAGGACTGCCACTCTGAGGCACATGGAGAGGGAGATGGACCCTGGGGAGAGTCCTACTTGTGGAACCAGGAGCACTGGGAAACCCTCAGGAGTTGCCCAGGTATGCGTAGGCTGAGGCTGACCCAGCTAGGCTTACTCCTGTGTTTTTTGTCTTGGCTGTGTTAAGCACATCCCCCTCGGCCTTGCAGGCATGCCAGTTGTTGCCTTACTGGCTGGGAGCACTGGCCTAAACTGGAGCTTATCACTCTTCCTTGAGCAGGAGCAGTGAGACGAGGTGCTGCCTGTTTCCTCTTCGCCCCAAGGGATCTCATATTCAGAGGCAGACCAGAAGTAGATTTTCTCTCTCTTTGGCTACCTCAGGGTCACTGGCATGAATCCCAGCTTCCAGCCATCCAAACCCCACCTTGTCTGATGCAGGACCCTTCCTGCTCCCACCTGCCCTCTGCTGAGACCTGGCCCTGGGAGAGGGCACAGCGTGGCCCTATGACCGGCTCTGGGTGGAGGCAGGAGGCAAGACCTGCCCTGCTGCCCCAAGTGCTTGCTGTGCCCCTAGACAAACAGCAAGTCTCTCCCTGTCGTCACTGCACTGACATCAGCACCACGGCAGGAAAGGGCTGGAAAATGCCACTGCAGGCACAGCCGGCAAGGGGAAATGTGACAGGCAGAAAGCGCTTGCCAAACAATGTTCAGGAGACAGGCCAGGCTGGACATTTCAGTCTCCTTGGCTGGACACACCTCACTGCAAACACTTCGCACAGCTTAGATAATGTGTGCTCTTGCTTAAGGTTGCATCCTTCCCGCCCAGCACTGAAGCCACCCTCTCTCGGGGAGTTCCTGCTTTGTTCTCCTGAGCTGTGGTATAATGCTTAAGGGTTTGCTTAAGGCTGTGCTGCTGCTGAAGCTGGTACAGACCCATGAAAAGCAGATGAGGAGGGCACTGGCTGCTGGGTAACTATGGGGGCATGCACACTCCTTGCCTCCCACCACCAAAGGGGAAAGGATTACCCAAAACAAAAGCAAAGGAAAATCCTTGCAACCCAGGGCAGGCATTCAGACCAGCCAAGGGCAGAGACGGATCTGAGCCTCTGGCTAAGCGTGCGCAGCCACTGGCAGTGCCCTTCCCAGGATGACCTGCAGTCAGAGCTGGCTGCTGTGCATGGAGACAGGCAGTTTCTAGCCAAGGGAAGAGGCCAGGGCTTTGCAGTAGAGACTGAGCAGCGAAACGTCTGCACAGCCGGAGTGCAGAGCAGCTGCCAGGCCTGAGCCAATGTTTGAGGACAGCAGAGGAGCAAAACTATACCCAAAGAGGGCTGCGCTGCAGGCTGGCCACAGGTTCTCACAGAGTAAGTGCCTCTTCCGGCAGCCTTGTGATCGAAAGGCTGAGAGGGAACAGGAGGGACAGGATGGATCCCTTGGGAAAGCAGAAACCACAGCGGAGGTACAGACTGCCAATTCAGTTCATCGCAGCTTTATCAGCCCTCAAGTGTTGCGATTCAACAGCCATCACTTCTGGGTCTGCTGGGACCAGATGAACAGCAGCCAAGCTTCCCAGGAAGCGTCCCAGCCATCCCGAGGACTCGGGAGCATCTTTAACCTTGTTGTGTTGGGCAGCACTTGCCCTCCAGAGCCTCTTGGGAGGAGAAGCAGCCGGAGCAGCACAGCTACAGTAGAGTATCAGCAACGCTGTGTATAAATAACCTCATGAGTGAGGCCAGTGCCTGGTACTGACAAACCCACCACTCCCCTCTGCCTGGGTCCATCCTCTGCTGCCTGCCCTGAATTTAAACTTGTCTCCTCCGTTGTGTATCTAATTACCTGGGCTCCTGCCTGCTTCTGCAGCACTGACATGAAAGGAGAAACCCCTCCTCCCAGTCAGAAAGGAGTGACTGGACAAGTTTCAACATGAATTTCGTCAGTATTGGATACTTCTCCTATGATTGGGGGCTGTTTCCTTTTCTGCTAGAGGATGAGCTAGAGGATGAGGTTTTTCTTGCCACCTCTGTCCCTTCTGCTGCCACTTTTCTGCTTCTCCCTACTTTCTCTTTCTGTTACTCAGGGTGTTTGTTGAGGCTGTGCTGTTTGCTGCCTCTGGCTAGTAGCACTATCCTCCTCCCATCTATGAG
>NW_009707966.1:0-4342 GCF_000703405.1 Apaloderma vittatum | reverse complement strand
GGGCAATCCTGCCCTTAGCTGAACGCCTGGGGAAGGAAAGCAGAGATACTTTCTCCTGCAGTTCTCCTGTAAGACAATGCTCTTAGCCTATTTCTGTCTGCTCTTGCGTGGCTGTACTCCCCAGGGGCTCTGTACCCCCTTAACAGGCTGCAGCAGCGCTCCTGCCTGAGATCAGCACTCTTGTCCTGATGCACAGAGTACCATGACCAGCTTTTTGGCCAGCCTGCCTCTCAGCCCAGCATGGATTTGCATGGATTTGAAAGTGCAGTTACAGCTGATGATTAGTGTTAAAACTAGAGCCAGCTCCACTCTAGTCAGGTTGTGTCCCAAAAGCAGACTGGCCTTGGAAGGCACTAATGCTGCAGCCAAAGTTTCATGGCAGAAACAGATTATGTTTGTGACACAGTTGTGACCAGACCCTGAGCTAAGCATGCTCCTGGTCAAGGCACTGTTAGTGGAGACCATGGAAACCTGGTGGAAAAAATGACTAGGCAAAGACACCAGATTTATTGATCCTACTTCTCCTGATCCTGCAGCCTGGTCCTGCTGCAGGCAGAGCCAGGGAGACCGCAAAAGCTGAGGCCACGCTTTGGCCAAATGAGGCCAAACGGGAGCTGCCGCAGTGCCGGCCCGTGCACATGCAGTTGGAGGTTCCTCTCTGCTCACTTCCCATGCTCCGTGGCACCATCAAGCACTACCTCCTGGGGCCTGACAGTTTGTTTCCGGATTATTTGGTGGTAGTTGTTGTTGGCAACGAGAAAAGGAAAATGTTTATTTTTCCTAAGAGACATGGAACATGAAACATTGTGGACTGCAAATGTTTATGCCCACAGACAGAATGAGAAGACTCAGGCTCTGATGTAATAAGAGAAAGCAAATGAATAAACACTGCAGGACTATTTTTATTATCAGACACTTTAATTATGTGACAGTTTGTGAGTCTTGTCCATCAACAACACCACAACCAAAGTGCTGGTGTCACTCAAGCAACAATTTGCCAGAATCAGGAGTACTTGAAAAGCAAATATGCTCCAGGATGCCGTGATAGCAAAAGGTTTCAAGAGCCCTTAATCTGATGACCTAGAAATCCCCTTGAAACAAAGAAACCACTCTAGGATGCAGCACACTCCAGGCAGGGGAGGAAGGGGGTTGAGATGTTTTGTTCATTGTGCAGTTACATCCAAGCTGTGGGGAGCACCGAGCCACCAGTGCCCAGCCCAAGGACCACAGCCAGGACACCTCCCCCTGGGTATGGGCACCTGGTACAGCACAGCCCTCTCCAGAGCTGTGGGGGTATATTCTACCCTCAGGCAGCATATGCTGCTCAGATGTGCAGTCTGGGATCTCCAAACCTAAAAGACAAGCATTGTCCCCTTGCCCAGTCTTCTGGAGATGTCTGGGGAGTTTCTCCCCTGCACTAATTTTCACAGAGCCACTTTTGCCAAATGGTGCTGTCTCTCTCCTGCCCAAATCCCACTAAAAGGAGGAGTCTGGTCACTTGTCTATCCTTGTCAGTTGCATCTGCACCAGTATCTCTGAACTTACAGAAACCTGTCTGTGGCCCTCAGTGAACCCCTGAAGTACTCTGCTTTTCATTTTGCTGGACAGCTATGTGCAGAGTCAGCAATGCTTCCATTCACGTTACAGGCTGAGCCATCCCAGTTTAAGAATGTCCAGGAACCTTCTGTGTACCTGGCTGCATATTTGTGATTAGTAGGAAAAAGCTGACAGCATCTCTGTTGTGAAAAGTCTCTGCAGGACAATTTTTCCAAGGAAGCTTCTATTTAAACAAGACCTACTCAGTGCACCCTTCCTGGGCTGAGCTCCCCAAGTTGTGGTGCCAGGGCAAGATACGCAGGGGGAAGCAAATAGAGTGCAGCAGGAGCTGGAGTGGGGGATCCTCCCCAAAGTGCTTCTCTCCTCCCTCCCTGTCAGCTTTCCCAGCTGCACACCCCAAGTCTTGCCACATTGCAGGGTGTGCGTTTGTGTTGCATGTGAAAGCACAAACACAGCAAACCCGCTGGAGAATAACTGCTTACACGTGTCTTGAGTCTCTCCCAGAGCAGAAAATAAACATGCCTAAAATTACCCCAACACTCACTGCAGTATTTAAATAGCCAAACCAAAGAGCACAAATCAAACCCTTCCTGCAGGGGCTGCCTGAGCCCCGAGCGAGGCAGGCAGCCTCCCCGGCTCCTGGGCTGTGAGGAAGACAGCACCCTGCTTCCAGCCGGGAACCTGCAGGGCTCCAAGTGAGAGCTGCAGGATACGGCTCCCCAGGGATTATGCTGGCAGCTGGGAGGGTGCCCACCACTTCTCCGCTGAGAGAGAGTTTCCCAGCAAATGGACTGACTTTTATTTCCCAGGGGAGCCAAAAGCAATGCAGGAATTCAGTGTCTGCACGTGCACTGCCCCGAGGACTGCAGATCTTTTGTTCTCAAGTTTTACAGTGGACACCAGAGACAGCCTGTATTCTGCTCTCAGTTTTCTCTTTCTTTTTTTAGGCATTAATGTAAAAGTGAAGGAGATCTACAAGGTTTACTACAAAGAACACAGGTTCTTCTGCAACTTAGCCTGTGTAGCCTGGCTTTAAAATGAATTTTAGCCCTTGATTCCCTCCCTGCTCAGTTACTGCTGTGGTGACTTGTTGTTAGAGCACCAAATAGCCATGGTGCAGCATCCAGCTGTTCCTAGAGCAGTCCCTGCTCACCCCATCTGCAAGCACAGCTCAAGGAAGTCACCGTTGTCTGTCTTGTAGGAGGATGAGTCTCTTTTCCCAGCTCAGCCCCTCGGCTCCTTTCTCATCCATCACCCAACACAAAAAGGTGCCCAGACAGAAAACGAGCTGCTGTTAGACATAGGGAAACATCTCTTTGTGAGGAGAGACTCAAAGTAGCCAGAGACATGAATGTACAATGCTATAGTGGAGCTCTCTAGTAAAAGAGAAAGGCTGAGACCAGAAACGTGTGCATGGGCCAGTGTCAGCCCAGCAATCCCACTTCAGCTGTTCTGTGCATACCCCATCTGGGAGAGCGATGAGGTACACTGCTGCCAACTTGCCTCATAGGTGAGAGCAACCACGGTGATGAGGCAAGAGAATGATCTTTGGAATGCTTCTCACCAGATAAGGAACACAAAAGGGCAGCTATTTGGAATGACAGAACGGAAATTATCTGTCCATTTTCAGCTCCAAACCACTGCAGCCACCTCTACAAAGACTGAATGCAATACATGGATCTGAAACTCTGAGCTCTGCAAGGCTCGTCAAAGACATAAGCACAAGGTGTTCTTGAAAAAAACATACCTGTAAGAGCATCAGCTGGAGTTACTCCAGCCAAGAGGAAAGTATTAGTACTCACTATACAGAGCATTATCCTGGGATGAGGAAGAAACCATCTCCTGGGCACCAGATTGCCAACTGGGGGAACAGGGGTTGGTCTAGATGATCTTTTGAGGTCCCTCCCAACCCCTAACATTCTGTGATTCTGTGATTCTTCAGAAGTGTGCTGGTGGAATAGATGGACCAGGAGCCTGAGCAGACCTGAACCCCTGCATTAACTCTGTGCTCTTCAGCAGTTTGGTGTTGCTGTTCAAGGGGTACTGGCCAAGGCAGATGAGCCTCAGCAATCTCTGCAATCAGTCAGCAGCTGTGAGCACCAGCAAAAGGAGGTGAACGGTGCACATTGCAGCAGGACTAGACCCAAGCTCAGACGATGTGAAACCCAGGCTGGCTCTCCCTTCCCTGAGGATCGCGTACAGGTCCTTGCTAGCAGCAAGACCAGGACTAGAGGCTGTGCAGGTCCCTCCGGGAGCAGCAGCTTCACATCTTGCATGCGGCAGAGCATGAGCACCCACCAGCCCAGCCACCATCCCCGCAGCAACCAGGAATCTCCAGCTCTATGCAGGTGGAGCTCTGCACTCCCAGCCCACCACTTGCTGCATCCAGAAGGGGATGGAATCCACCGAGTGGTGTCATAACTGGAGTGCAGAGTGCCACCACCCGAGTGCTTGGCCTCGCCTTCCTCGGAGGCAGAGCGGAGCCAAGCGTGGTGACATTTCATCTGGAATAATACAAGCACTTTGGGGGCCAAGGCTGCTCTGTGCCAAGTGCCAGCCCACAGCATATTTAGCAGCCAAGTTTTTTTTTCAGAGCTGATAATAAAACCATCGACAGAACCTGAACTAATCCCCTTGGGCTGCTACCGGGCATTTGCTCTGTCATTATTTTATGGCACACCAGCGAAGCGCATGTATATAATAACCCAATTACGCACGCACACATTCCCAGCACAAGGAGCTCTCTGTCTTCTCCCGTCCCCCAAATCCCTCGCACGCCGCAGCG
>NW_009707965.1:0-5624 GCF_000703405.1 Apaloderma vittatum | reverse complement strand
TGGGGTTTCCTGGGGAAAGATGACAAGCCAGAGCTCAGGAAAAGCAGTTACTGAGGGGGGTGGATGTGGCGTTTTGGGGTGTTGTGACTAGGGAGTTGCAGCAGGGAGGCCGGGGGCTTGCCAGGGGTGCAGACCAGTCCCCCCAAAATCAACAGACTCATGCAGGTCGTTCAGTGAGAGCACCCCAAGGTGCTGCTTTGTCGCTTCCTCGCGGCTCGTCGGTGATTCCTTCTCTCCCTTTCCCAGGGCACTTCACCTCAGCGGAGGATTTAAACCTGCTGATCGCCAAGAACACGCGCCTAGAGATCTACGTGGTGACGGCCGAGGGGCTGCGGCCCGTCAAGGAGGTGGGGATGTACGGCAAGACCGCCGTCATGGAGCTCTTCCGCCCCAAGGTGAGCGCCCCGCGAGGAGCGGGAGTGGGAAGCCGCTCACCAGCTGGGGAGGGATGGATGCGCGGGGGTTCCGCTGACCCCCGACGCCTTCCCTGAAGGAACGCCACCGCTTTTTTCACAGGGCGAGAGCAAGGATTTGCTGTTCATCCTGACCGCCAAGTATAACGCCTGCATCCTTGAGTATAAGCAGAACGGTGACAACATCGATATCATCACCCGCGCCCACGGCAACGTGCAGGTGAGCGGAGCTGCAGCACCTGGAAGGGGGGAATTCCCTTCCTCGGGGACGGTTTTTACTTCGCCAACCACCTGCATGTGCCTGGGTGATGGGTTTCTGCCTCATTGTTGATGATTCTTTGCTTCTGATGTGGGTCACTTGCTCCCACTGGTATTTCCAAAGGTTTTTTGCCTGCCCTGAATCAGACTCAGGAACTGAGGGACACAGCTATGACTGTTCTCTGGGTAGTTTGCAGAATATTAAGGTTAATTTGAGATATTCCTACTCTAAAGAGGATTAATGCTCAAAACTCCACGTAAGGTAGAATTTTCCGTGGGAAATGAATCCTCCAGTATTTGGTGTCTGGTTTCTATACCCAAAGCATGATACTGGCGTTGCTTTTACCGCCACATCCATACAATGTTGTTAATAACTGGAGGCATTTGGTTCCTCTGTTTTATGGGGATTAAAATCCTGCCTTCTGAGCACGTCACAAATCCACCTGTCTCTCCGGCTTTTTGTTGACCATCAGCCAAAATATCTTCCATCTGTTTTCCAGGCGCTGAGCTCCCGCTGACTTACGGTTGGCGGAGCTGAGCGAGGGGTTATGGGCAGGAGCTGTAGGTGGGCACGTCCGGAACGAATTTGTTTTGGGGGGAAAAAAAGGTGCTTAATCTCCCCGTGCCGTGGTTCTGCCTCGTGTCATATGGAAACGCCGATATCGGTACCACGACGGCGCCTGCGGGGGCTGATAACGGCGTCGGATTTTCCACAGGGTGATTTTTGGTCACGGATATCAAAGCGCCTGGCGGTGAGGGCAGTGTCCTGTTGGCGACAGAAGGAGGAAGAGCAGGGGCAGCGATGTGGCTTCTCGCGAAGTCATCCAGCGGAGGGGTGGCGACTCTTACCTTTTCTTGAGATTTTCTGACACTAATCTCTATTATTTGATTTTTTTTCCCCCCCATCTCCATGGATCCCTCGCTTAGGATCGCATCGGCCGTCCCTCCGAGACCGGCATCATCGGCATCATTGACCCCGAGTGCCGAATGATCGGCCTCCGCCTCTACGACGGCCTCTTCAAGGTCATTCCCCTGGACCGGGAGAACAAGGAGTTAAAAGCTTTTAACATCCGCCTCGAAGAGCTCCAAGTCATCGATGTAAAGTTTCTCTATGGCTGTCAGGCTCCCACCATCTGTTTCGTCTACCAGGTACCTCGTTCTCAACGTGTGACGCGGGTGGAGGGTGCTGGAGGTTGTTGATGCACCAGCCGAGGGCTCTAAAAATCTTCCAGAGGGCTTTAGAGCAGCAGCGGCGTCCCGGAGCCGACGGGAAGCTGCGCTTTGGGTGGGCTGAGAGACAGTTCTGGCTCCCACAGGCTTATGGAGGAAAGTCCATGTTCCTCTTTGCTGCTTTTTATCATTTCTGGGAGAGGGGAGATGCTTTTCCCCAGGAGAGCCGGGCGTCGATGCTTAAACGCTCGGGAAGAGCGCGAGGGCCTTTCCAGCAGGTGGATTACACAACCAGTTGGTTCCTTTAGGTACTGCTGTGAGACTTGAGCCTTCCCCTTAGAAAAGGCAACGTATTTTATTTGGGAATTCACTCCAAGAGCGTAAAGAGGGGCCATGAGCTTTCATGTGACCTGACTGCTCTCAGAGGCAGCATTTGTAGGCCCTTATTTTGCGCCGAAGAGCCTTTGCTGTGCTGACTGGGTGAGGGATTATCTTTGCTTTGTCCAAATCGGACGTAGCCTGGGACAAGCTGAAAGTTTCCTGGGGGGATCTGATGTGAATTTAGTTCAGCTTCGCCGTTGTTCTTAGTGGCAAAATCGTGAGAGCTACCAACCACGTGACGGCGGTGGCTTGGTTGTTCCCCGTCTCTTTTTCGAAAGCCTGGTCACACCATGTAGTCGCCAAGTTAAAAAAGGTCTAATCTGGAGATCAGATCCGTTCACAGATGAAATCAGAGCAAGTCTGTTGGTTTGTGCGTTACAAACAGGTACTGAGTGAATAAAGAGGAAATGAAAAGCTCGCTCTGGGTCTTAACGCTCTTAATCCAGATTTTGTGCTCGCAGCAGGAGCGAGGTGTAAGCTCTGACTCATTAGGCCTTACATAAAACTCTGGCTTTGTTTTGGTCCCTGCGTGTGTGTGTGGAGAGGGGAAACGTTTCCAAGCTGCTGCTTTTCAATCCTTCTCAATTTATTAATCGTTATCGCGGGATCGGGACCGAACAGAACAGCAGCGTCTGAGATCATTTTGACGTGGTTCCGAAAGCGGAGGAAGATAAGCCCAAAAAGGGGAAGTTCATAAAAATGAAAAGCTTGAGGGAGGGGGGGAAATAACCCAAATGTTACTCGGAGCTGGAAAGTGGTGAGGTGTGACGAACAAAAAGACAAACATCTTTTTTTAAGTCGTTGTGTGAGCAACATGTCTTAGGAAATGTGGTTTCTCTATGATTTAGAGCCTTGCCTTAGCTTTTGAGGCGACAAAGTAGTCCGGCGGGTTGTGTCCAAAGCCCTCTCTGTGCTTTAGGTGCTCGTACATCTTATCTCCCCCTCAGAGACCTCTGCACACTCGTGTTTGGTGGAAATTTTCCCCTGGGCTAGGAATTACTGGAATGACAGAGCTATCGGTGGAGTAGGGAGGATTATTCAACGAGCAGGTTCTGTTTCCTTGGGAAACCAGGCTGAAAGGCCTGAGGAACGTGATGGTGGGAGCTCAGCTCCTCCAGCACCCGCGCCGCCGCAGCAGAGCAGAATTCCCGATACCGCATCGTGCTGCTCGTGCCCAGGTTTGTGGGGATGTCAGACAAAGTCGCAGAAAATCGCTTGTAGAGGAGCGCCAGAAATGAGTTTTTGATCTCTTTTGACACAGAGGTTGGTTCGAAGGTCATTCTATGTGTGGATAAAGTTAAGGTGTGTCTGTTCAGACCCACGTGCGGTTCAGGGGTGACCAAAGAGGAGTTGGGAAGCATCAGCAGCTCTCTGGGGCTCTCGCAGGAGGTGAGGTGGAGTCTCTCAGCTCTGCCTCCAGGTTTTTGCTGCCCCGGGTGTGAGGCCGTCGTCGACGCGTGACGTCGTTTGTGTCTTCTCTTTCAGGACCCGCAGGGTCGCCACGTCAAGACGTACGAGGTGTCCTTGCGCGAGAAGGAGTTTAACAAAGGCCCTTGGAAACAGGAGAACGTAGAGGCTGAAGCTTCCATGGTCATCGCAGGTCAGTCCTTCTTTGGAAAAGGTTCTTCCCTCCTGTTTCTGTCTCAGCCGTGCTGCACATGGGTTGTCTAACGAGACGTTCATCTTCTCACCTGCGCAGTGCCAGAGCCTTTTGGAGGCGCCATCATCATCGGGCAGGAGTCTATCACCTATCACAACGGGGATAAATACCTCGCTATAGCTCCGCCTATCATCAAGGTGAGCCACAACCAAGATCGAGAAACACATCCCGTGTAATCCCTCCCTTCCCAGCTTACTTGTATCCAAGGATTTAAACTTAGGCTTTAGGTTGGGCTCCTTGTAGTCAAGAATTTAAACTGCTTGTGTCTTCGGTTTTAGCCTAATGGGGCCGCTTACTCCCAGAGTTTTGGTGAGCGTGGGTGTTTCACACAACATGTTTGGGGACCGAGGGACGCACGTGGCCCTCGAGAGGGTGGCAGCGTGCTTGCCCTGCGGAGAGCTCGGCAACAGCGCATTAAAGCTGAAGTCTAAACAGACCCCAGAGAAAGGGATTAATTAGGAAGTAGCCTGTGGTTTGGGCACGGGTCCAGGCTGGAGGCTGGTTTCGTTTCAGGCAGCAAAAGATAGGAAACGAGCCCCTTGGAGGCTTGAGGCCGCCAGTGTACGATTGGGGCGCTTGTTCAGAGGAAGAAAGACTTAGAGAGTTTATGACAGAAGCTGAGCTTGCGGTTTTTGTTAGAGGGACAGGCCAGTTCCCACGTTTAAACAGCGCAGGAAGCACAGGTGGCGTGGCTGAGGTGCCGCTCGGGGCTGAAAGAGAGCTTGAGCTGTCATCAAAAGCTCCTTTTAAGCTGGAAATAGTGACAGGCTAGAAAAGAGCTGTAAGTCTTGGCTAAAGAAATAATCAGTATCGCTGCCTGACCGCCTGCAGGCTCTCTGAGCTCCAGGATGGAGGATCTAGCAGAGCAGACGGAGCGAGTCGCCTGCGCTCCTCTGGCTGTGACCTGCAAGCAGAGCGCAGGCACGTCCGCCAGACCTCTGCCAGACAGTAAAGATCTGCAAGGTCAAAAATTTTGGAACCCAGACCTGAATGTGTTGAGAGGAGAGCAGGGAGCATTCTCCACACGGAGCCAAACCATCTGCAGAGCAGGCTTGGAGCTCGGCAGGTCCCGCAGAGCACCCCCACATCCTTGGAAGGTCCGGCAGTAGGAAAACACGCTTTCTGCTGACATCTTTTCCTGGGCTGTCACCGAGCTAGCGATGTGTTTAATTTGGGAACGCGAGGTGGTTCCTAGACCCCGAAAGGGAGACTGTTTGACCCCAGGTTGCAGTCACCTGTACGGTTCATCAAAGGGCAAATCCAGCCTTTTCCCTGTGCGCAGGAGGAGTGAGACTGCTGTGGTCACACCTGCGTGTGTGATCCTTGCTAGGTGCCCCTTTGGGCATTCAGGAAGCCTTTGGGGTTCCTAAACATTCCCTCCTTGGCACGCAGCAAAGCACGATCGTGTGCCACAACCGGGTGGATCCCAACGGGTCCCGTTACTTGCTGGGCGACATGGAAGGCCGCCTCTTCATGCTGCTGCTGGAGAAGGAGGAGCAGATGGACGGCACCGTCACCTTGAAGGATCTCCGTGTGGAACTGCTTGGCGAGGTAGGGCTTGGCCACATCGCGTGCGAGCTGTCCCCACAAAGAGTTTGGGCTTTCATAAAGGGATTAAATCCCCTCTGCTGTGCCCGGAGTCTTGTTGTGGGACTGCAGCTCGGATGATGGGGTGCGGTGGGGTCCTTTCTGTGCTAGTGGGCGTTCATGTAAGGCCAACGGCATCCTGGCCTGGATCAGAA
>NW_009707964.1:0-6054 GCF_000703405.1 Apaloderma vittatum | reverse complement strand
GAGGGGTCCTGCGCCCCCCGGGCCAGGCACGGGCTGGGGACGGCCTTACAGCTCCCTGCTGCCCGGCCACCAGGGACCACACCAACCGCAGCCCTCGCCAGTTTAACTGAACGTACGGTACCTGGAAATAAACCCTCTAGCCCCTTCACTACAGCATACCGCCGAAGGGATCAAAACGAACATGCCAGTCAAACGGTTTATTCTAGACAGGAAACAGCCCCGCAGACCATTATTACAAATTAAAGGTATTATATTGAAGTCATTTTTAATCCCTTATAAATGAATAACCCTTCTACCAACATTAAATCATTTTCTTCTGCAGAAGTTAACATTTCCTCTCTGTGGCACAGGATATATTCCCTGCAGATCGGGAGCAATCCTTCCACGAGAGCTGGTGGCGGCCGATTGCAACGAGCCAGGACTCATAAAATTCCCACAGAACTCACATTTGCGTCTTCCCAGGGCAGAGCCGCCTTATCTCATCCATAAGCAATAATGCCACTTTATTTTCAGTAATCAGCATGCAGATGATTATTTAGACGCAGCCTCATAATCCCCCTCGCAGCAACTACGAAAGATCATGATTTGAAATCTGCAGTCCAGAAATTCCACCTACTGCAAACGGGCGACGCGAGGAGCTCTGCGCTGCGGCGCAGGGAGGTCGTCTGGGCTCATTTGTGTTTGTTAAGGTAGGCACAAAGTAGACCAGGAGTCTGGGTACCGAGCGAGTTCAGACAACTTTCAACATCAACCGCACCATGTCCATTTCGGCACGGCTCTAATAGGGCATCAATATTGTCATTTTAAACTCGGGATCAGTACACAAATGCGCTATAAATGGGAAAATCCCTTGTGATACTAGTGTGAAACATGCAGCTCATTGATTTTGTTCTTGATGGTCTGCTATTAAACTAGCGAACATGCTGACCTTGTGTGCAAAGGCAGAATAGTGTGCATGCAACATAAAGTTGAAAAACAGCTTTAAAATGACTGTTTAAAACTGTGGACTACGAACCTTAAAATATAGACAAGCATTCCATAGTTTATTTTAAATTGGCAACCACAATTTAACAAGCTATTCTAACAAAGGATTAGCATAGCATGTGCTTTTCTTTAGCCATCAATTATGACACAGGGTAATGCAGGGCACAACTTAAGTGTCAAATTACAATATGCTATACAAAACCACTTTACAACACTGCCTTCTGTTTGCTTAGCAATTACTACAATGCACACTGCTTTATGTGGAAAGCCTTGGTCAGAATACTGAGAATTATTCTACATGTGCACGGACTTGAGGTTACAAAACGTTGGCTGCTTCTTTACCATACTTCCAACATGTAAACGAAGAAAAAAAAATGCCGCTTTGTACTTCCATGCCCTGATTTCAAAAAAAAAATTCAAGTGCCTATCTTTGTTGCAGATTCCATTAGATAAACATTTTTATTTTTTAAAAATTGATTAAATAGTGAATACTTCCCTAGGATGAAAACAGCAATTTCCATTTAGCTCGATGACAGTTTCAGATACTTGATCTGTTATTAGGCATAAAATTAACAGTTTTATCAATTTCAGATATGGGATGATTGCACACAGATACCGATAGATGGAAAATATACAAAGCTAAGATGTGTGGACAATTTAGGAAGATTTAAAATCTTAACATAAATCAGTCATACTTACAAATGCCCGCCTTACGAATTTAAAAAAATAATAAGGATTACATATATTTTAAATAAGAAAGTTTTTATTATCCTTGTCACTCGAATATAGATTGTACTTCATGTGAACAGGGAGGGGGAGCCCCTTGTTTTAGCAATTTTTTCTGTGCTGCTGTCCTTTCTCCTGCATTTGCCTAAAGGCTCTCAGTAAATTACACTCCAAGTAAATGACTGTAATTTACCCGTTGAATTCCCTTGTTCAGGAAAAGCACACACCACACATTCCAGCGTTTCCACAGCTCAAATTTACCATTCTCCATGTCAAGAACAATCCACGGGCAGTAATTTGAAACTGTTTGAGCCTTCAAATAAGGGAAATTAGAAATGTTTTGAGAGCCAGGATTTTCACTGAGGAGATAAAACCTGATAAAATCTGTAACAGTTCAATTCCTTCTCCTTGATATTTATAAACAGGGCATTAAACGTACTGTTAAGCCAGTGCCCGGCCCCAGCGCAGCCCGGCCGCTGCGGCAGGAGAAGCAGCGTTAGCAGAGAAAGGAAAGCATTTCTAATGAGGAGACATTTAAAGGCCTGACGGCAAAACCAAACGTAGGCGACCTTACGGCGAAGCAGAGGAGCAGCAGGAGCGCTGGGGTCCTCATCGCCCTCAAACCGGCGGCCAAACTCCCCGCGACCCCGGCCCCGCTGGAATTCCCCCCGAATTCCCGCCCAGGCTTGAATTCGGCCGTTTGTCATCAGCCGGCTCGATGCCGACACCACGGCTAGGGCTGTGCAGCTGGGCAAATCTCGGCATTAAAATATTCTATAAAACAGGATTTTAATTAACATCTAGAGCGATTAAAGCAGAGAAATCCATACATGCTCGTGATGAATTATCCCACGCGGCGGCGGGGAATGTTCTGGGCCCGGTGACGGATGCGCCGCACGACCGGAGACGAACGCCTCCCCTCGCCGCTCCGCGCGCGAGCCCCACCATCAGCGCACTCAATAACCGCAACCGCCTATTTCGCTCTGTCTAAAGGCAGGTTTTCATATGGTAAAACTGTTATAAATCCTCATTATCCTAAATAAAATTACAGCACTTTAAACATTTCCAGGGAGAACATTCTCTCTTCTAAACAACTACCTTAGCGAGTAATAGGAAGCAATATGGTTGCACTTGTGTCACAGTTGGAAGTCTTTTTAAACTGTCGCCCTGCTAGCAAACCAATTCTACATATTAAAATGAATGGATTGCTTATTTCAAGGGGAAAAATCATTTATAAAATCAAGACCGCTATTAAGATACTGTGACTTATTTCCACTCCGGAGTGCATGAGAAACAGATAAATGCAGCAACCTATGCACACTGAAATGTCTTTTTTTCTGATGCCACAATTTTCTTTTTCAAATGAGTCACCCATGCGTACAAGTAAATTAAAAATTGATCTAGATTCCACATGCGAGGAGCTGAAGTTTTTACACGTTTCCATATCACAGACAAGCGCAGCTCTCACAAACATCTGGCCACAGGCTTTTATTTCTAAATCGTAAGAGATCCTCCCCCTGCCTCCTCTGCTAGATCCTCGCGCTGCGCACAACACCCGAAGGCACACATGCAGCGTTTAGGCTGGGTCGCTGTAAACGCACCTGACCTGCCGCAGATCACTGTACATTTTTAGTGTGTAATTGGCTGACCTCCTCATCACTTGCCGTCTTAGTCTGAAATAATACCCTGGCCCGGCTGTATCGCCTATTTATTCAGGACCCTTTAAAAGATTAGTTGTTTGGATTAAATCTAATCAGAGGTTCAGCTAACACACCACAGCAGGTTTGGGAGCGTGCACCTTGTAGTCACTGAGTAAATTATAGGAACCCTATAATTTGATGAGAACATGTGGGCATTCTTCCACAAGCTCATAAATTACTGATTGCTTTTCGTAGGTTTCATTGATACTAATGTGTGCTTCCCTCCATGCCTCTGCCCCAGATTGTTGCTGGCACAAACATCGCCACTTGGAAACCCAGGAAATTACTGAAACATGGTTAATCATGAGATTTAAAAACTTTGCACGTTAATGATGGGGAAAGCTGCTGCTCCTGAGCTGCAAAGCAGCCTCGCTGTGGGTTGCCCAGGGCAAAAGGCTTCTAGCACAGATCTGCTTTCAAGTACAATGACGGTGCTTGGGATTAGCTGGAGATCTTCTCGATGGGGCTTTGCTGCCTGCAGACTCTTGCCTGCCAGCACTCCCAGTTTCCCCCCGCTTGGTCCCACTCCCCAAACCAGAAAGGCAGACTCTGCACCCACTGCACCTCGTGCAATCCTTATTTTAATGGGCAAGGCAGCTAATAATAAAGCAATTAGCTGCTCAGCTAAGAAACTGCCAGTTTTGCCATTGTCTTTTTTTTAATAGTTGAAAATTTCTCCGTTAATTTCAAGCCATTTGTAGTATCTGTTTTCATAATTGCAAACCTGGATGAATTGTTTCTAGAAGTCGAACCACGGCTGATGCCAGCAGAACCTACGAACACATAAAAGCTTCAGTTTCTAATGTCACTATCAAGCCAAAAACAATTACACCCGTTTGAATTATGGCAACCAATAAACTTAGATAATCACCATATGCAACATAACATTTTGGCACTTGAACTAAAAACTCTTGTAGACAACTATAGATTGCTGCTAATGTTGAGCGTTCTTGTCCTACCCAAGGCTGCCAATAGAAATGCCAAAGCTGCTGAATACTGCTCATCCTCGTAATGTTGTCAGTGAATGGCACATTCACACAGCCCCCAATCCTCTCTTCCCAGGCATGGTCTTCTCCAGCTGCAGCTTAATTTCCTGTGACTTGCCTAATTACTGTAATTAAGGATTAATTGCCATTAATTATTCACACATAAGCTCATCGCAAATCATGGGGTAAATGTCTTATGAAAGCTGCCATACAAGCCATGTATAAACACACTGGGATGCTCCAGGCAGGAGAATCTATCACTCAGCCCTGAAGCAAATCTCTGTGCTTCTCTTACAAAAACAGCTATAACTCTCAGAAACTCGACAGTCTTTCCAGGTAAGCATTAGGTTACAAAGCATGTTTTCCTGTGGAAGCCACAACGGTTTTATTAGTACTATAAATGCTGTTTTATCTTTCCAACTGCTATTTTTATGTTTCCATTTTTATTCTACGGTGCTCAGTTTAGGACAAGCATTTGCTTGGAGGAGGAATGTTCACAGTTGCTGCTCTGCTCCCCCACCCCGCGCCGCGGCTGCCGGAGGTTTGCAGCGCCGCGCCATGTGACGGGAGCAGCACGTCAACAACAAAACCCAGCTCCACATCAGCCGCCGGACTGCGATGGAAACCCCCGGAGCTTCCACGTTCCCAGCGAGCGAAGCCAGAGCGTGCACGCTCAGAGCCCTCGGCACTCCAATGCCCTCCGAGAGGGTCGGCCGTCCTGCAGGACAGGACTGGGAGAAAACACCGAGCCCAGCAAAAACGACGGCTGTGACGGAACCAAACTGGGAGCACTAACGAAACGAGCCAGGCGTTACGCTGGCTGGCTCCATGGTACCTCCACTTTATTTTAAGTGTCTTTGCCACGCGCTTGCAAAGCGGGCTAAAGGAAGAGGCAGGTTTCTTTGTTAGCGCACCGACACGTCAGGACCGTGGGCACGCGGCGCTGGCTGACCTGCGTACAGAAGCCGGAGCGGGTAGCAAGGCCAGCACCCCTCTTCCCCAAACTTGGGGTTGCTGTCAATCTCTCCCAGCTCCTTCGACGCCAGGTTTAAAACTCTAAGAATCTGATTTAACAGAAGGAACTGCAGTGCCGTGGTGTGCTCCGCAGAGTCAAGGAGATCTTATATCCACGCTACGCATTACCACCGAAACACTGCCCCAGGAAATTTAAGTATAAGCAGGCAGAATGTTGTTCTAATTGTTATGTTAGTACCTTCTGCAGCAAATTAATGCATGAAACATTTTCATTTCAGTACATAAGTTTGTGTGTGTCTGAGTTAAACATTTATGTTAATGGACCTTCTGGCAGATCTGTAATGTTTCAAATACTCTTGTAGAACAGCTTTTTCTAAATACATCATTTAGCAGTTCTTTCCCCATTTTCTACCTGATCTGGGGGCATGCAGGAAGGGAAACTATTTCACAGTTTTAAAAACCTCCCGCTTGAGTAACTACAAAACTCAGCTGCATCCAGGCAAGGTAGCAATTAAGCCTTGACCCCGCCCCTGCCACTAGCAATGTAAACTGTATTAAAAAAAAAAAAATTAAATAAAAGGCACACTAATAGCCAGCATATGCTGCCATCGTAACATCCTGCATCAGCACCCCACACCTCCCAGCCACCTCGGGTGTGCTGCACCCCGCTCCCTGCGCCCCAG
>NW_009707963.1:5088-6785 GCF_000703405.1 Apaloderma vittatum | reverse complement strand
TCCTGCGGGTGCTGAGAGGAGCAGAAGCAGTTTCTGTTCCACAGCACCACCTGCTCTTTCCTCGCCAGACGGCGATAACAAGCCTGAATTTGCTCAGCCTAAACTGGCCCGAAGGCCAGCTTTTCCTATGCCTAAGTTCCACAGCAGCTGTGTGGGCCAGCCATGCTGCACGCTTGCCTCCTCCTCGTGGGCTCTCCCCAAGGTGCCGGGAAGCCCGGCAGAGCCCCTTGGCACGCAATGTGGGGCTGGGCTGCACGACAGCCGGGATGGCTTTAGCGTGCCCCAGCACTATCAACCATTCCCTATCGAGTCCGAGCAGTCAGGCCGACAGGATTTAAGCCCTTGCAGCAAGCATGGCACCCCCGCACCGTGCGACATCCCTGGGCACCCGCAGCGCCCGTTGTTAGAAAGCACGTGCAATCGGTGTGAGAGCCAGAGCTGCAGCAGGTCCTGTGCCACCACTTTGCAGACACAAAGCCATGTGTGGATGCCAGGAACGCTTCCTAGGAAAAGAACTTCCTTTTTCTATGTGTAAATGAGGTCTTTGTAAATATCCAGACAGTACAATTTACATGGGCATTTAGGTGATACTTCCACACCGTCCAATATTCCACAAGCCTCGTCCTGCAGCAAGCATAACCCTTTGGTTATCAGATCGGCAGATTTACAATGCTGCTAAGGACAAGCTTCTCCATTGCACTAGAAGACACAGCCCAGGTTCACCAGTAAGTCAGTCGTGGTGGATGCTAAAGCATTTCCATCTCCAGTGTGTAAACATTTCAAATTAACATGTAAGTACACTATTGGTTAAATTGCTCTTATTTCTCCTTAGCAGGAAACACATGCCCCTTCTCACACTCAGGTGAACTATTAGCTATTTATACTTGGACTTCAGACTTTTAAGGAAATGCATTTTTAAGTCTATCACAGAAGCTAACAAAACTTTTACCACAGGCTCCCAGTAACCAGCGTAACTGGTTACTGCTGTACAGCCACCAGAGCAGAGAACAAAGAGCAGCTGCTTTATAAAGATATTTCTGTTAAGGAGCGTGCATTACCCCACGAGCGAGCTGCAACTTCTGCCCACAAAACCTTTACTCATCCTTTGTTGGCTTTTGAGTAAAAGTCAGACCTGGAGCCATGCCTCTCTCACACGCGCAGTTGCGGTTTGCACCCTTTTTCTGACGTCCTCGCTGCAAACGTTCCACCAGCCATGAGAGCCTTAAGCGCTGCTGTGGGTTGGTGTCTGAACTGAGGCACAGGGAGGGGAACACCACCAGCTCCTTTCCGAGGCGAGGCTGATTTTCAGACAGCCGGGGAGTAGGGGATGCCTGGCCAGCTCTGCTCTCCCAGCCCAGGCTACCTGGGGGACAACCGGCCAGTACCCATCTGCAACACGAGCCCTTTGCTAAAGGTTTCATGAGCACGAACACCACCTTACTCCTCCTTCACTCTGCAGCTTTGAGCAAAACTGGGAGAAGCACCTAAGCCACAGAGAGCAATGCGGGAGCAACCCAAGCTGCCACACGAACTGACCTTCATCTCAACTCCATGCCACAGAGGGACCCCGTGCCACCAAAACCATGGCAGCAGAAAGCAACCGCACGGGGAAAGGCAGTTGGGGCTAGGTTCGAGGCTCAGGATCAACAGGCGTTGGAGAGGGTAGGCAGGGAGGACAGGCAGCAGCCACCCCCAGC
>NW_009707963.1:3805-5056 GCF_000703405.1 Apaloderma vittatum | reverse complement strand
CCTGAGGGTGTTGTAACCTGACCCAGGGCCCAGCTGCATCCTGGAGGAGCGGAAGGGCACAGCAGCTACCCAGAGCTTGGAGCATCAAGAAGGGAGGGAAGCAGCCTGTCTTAAATAGGCTGGAAGAAGCTGCCTAAACAGGCAATCATCTTCCACAGCTGAGCTCCACAGCCTGCCCCTCACCACGGCTCTCTGCTACTCACAGCCCTTTGTTCGGGGCAGGGCACCTGCTCCTTCACCTGCTTGTGCAGCACAGCTTGTCCATGGCAGATTGGCTCAGCATTTTTTAGCATTGTCCTTGCGCTTACCTGGGACAAAACCATCCAGAGCCTGTAAAAGCCCCATTCCCTCCTGGCGACCTCCACCCCCTCCCAGTGCCACAGCTGAGCCGTGTCTCCCTGGAAGGGGACGGACCCCCAGTCCCCAGGTACAAACCAGGCAAGAGCTGCAGAGGATGCTGCCGAGCGCTAGATGCTGTAAAGGGGCAATGTACGGGGAAGTGAAATCCCAAAGTGTGCAAGGGCCATTTTGCAAGCGCAGATGACAAGCTGCGTCTCAACTGAGTCAGCCCGATCTGGCCAGGGACAAGTTGCCCTATGCCAGCGTGAGCAGCCCTTCACGCAGAGATCAGAAAACGTCCTAGGGGCTGAGTAAGCGCTGCTCACCCCAATTCCATGGATGGACAAACGAAGGCACAGAAAGATGAGACTCTCCCGCCGGCACCTGGGGCTCACAACGGCTCATTAAATTCCAGCGACAAAGCTAAGGTAGCCCAGTGGGGATGCCCAATACTGGGTAATATGGCCAATTGATCTCCATATGTGGGCATCCCCTTTCCTGCCCTGCTCTCACCACGGTGCCATGCTGCTGCCCGCTTTCAGGGCTGCCAGGGGCAGGCTGCCCCTCCCTTGGGACCCCTCTGTCCCTGCTCCTGGCTGCCCCTGAGGCACCTGCACAACAAGGGGCAGGAAGAGTAGTCACTACTCCCTGAGCCCCATCCACCCCATCACTGCCGGCTTTGCACGTTCCAGGCATTGCTGGCACAACCGGCAGTGCTCGGTGCGGTAATTACGCGGTGCCTCGCCCGGGCAGGCTGAGCCCTGTGCCCGGACGGGGATGGATGTTTTCCTAGTGACAGGATGCTCGGCAAGGCCCCATGACCGAGACCAAGCTGGCCCCAGTCAACCTGGCCCCAAAAAAGGCACAGGTAAAACTGCCAGGAGATTGGGCAAGGAAGAGCAGCCGTGGTCA
>NW_009707963.1:3520-3773 GCF_000703405.1 Apaloderma vittatum | reverse complement strand
GGTGCCCGAGTGCTCAGGAACATGCGGCTTCCAAAGGTGCCAAGCAGCACCGGCTCACACTGGCAGCACCAGCCCGCTCCACGGGTCGTTAATCTGCTCCAGTGTGGCACAACAGGGGTGTCGGGGGGCCCCGATGTGGGAGATGCTGGCAGCAGTCCTCCTCCCTCCCAGTGCCAAAGCGTGCTGAAGGCAGCAGCCCCACAGGGAGTTTGCCCCAGACCCTCCTCCCTGCCGGCAGCAACAGGCAACACCC
>NW_009707963.1:3094-3320 GCF_000703405.1 Apaloderma vittatum | reverse complement strand
TCCTTCGCTGCGTAGCGCGGTCCAGAGCGAAGTCAGGTCCGCGGGGACGAGGCAGAAATTGTTTGGCGAGCGGGCTCGTACGTCAGTGCCAGCGCCGGGCGCAGAGGGAAACCAGTCTGACCTGCCGCCCAGCTTCACCACTGCCTGTTTCCCAACTGCTCCAGGCACAGCGAGCAAAACACCTGCCTCTGCTGCCGGTCGCCCCAGCAGGCACTGAGGAACACGG
>NW_009707963.1:0-3063 GCF_000703405.1 Apaloderma vittatum | reverse complement strand
CAGCAGGACGCTCGGCTGCAGCCAAAGGCCTGGGAGTCTGGGAGCGGGTGAAGTCTGGCCCCAGGGGAGAGTGGTGTCCTGGGCACCCGGGGCTCCTTGCCGCCCTCCTGCCCAAGACTCCCTTCACTGTGTGCCCACCACATGCTTCCTTACACCTGCCCTGCCCCTGCCAAGGGCTGCAAGCACCAGGTGAGGATGGGAGAGGAGGGAATGTACAGCAACATCCAACCCCAGCAGAGCCCTCCTCGGGCAGCCCAGGTGACCGAGGGGTCCAAACATCATTTTAAGGGAAACAAAATGCCATTTCCCTCAAGTTTCTCTAGAGTGCTCAGCAGGCAGGAGGGCAACATCTCCCATGGCCTGGTTCCAGGTGGCTCCGTCCGGAAGCATAGTGCCTCCCACGAGCCCCATCCCGACACTCTTTTCCACGCACGTTTCTCCCGGCATTATTCATCACATAAGTCCCTTATTCATCTGGCTCCCCACCCACACACACTCATCAGAAGGGCAGGAGACAAGCAGGGACATCCAAGCTTGAAGGAAACATAGTCCCCTTGATTTCAAAACTGAAGAGCCCAGGGTGCATCTAGCTGTTCCTTCCACCCTGCCCCAGAGTTTCCCATCCGGTCCCTTCCCAGAGGGGTCAATTCCTGCCCTTCTCCCAAACACAGCCTGGGGCCAAAAGCCAGGCAGCCAGAGAAGGGAGCTGGGATGAGATGATCAACCCCTGAGTCCATCCTCATCTTGGTGTCTACTCCTGTTGTCTTCTGGCAGGGTCACTGCCAAGCTCTTTGGCTGCCTCTCTCCAGTAAGCAGGCCCAGGGGTGAATTTTGAGCCATCCCTTGCCCTGCAGCACAGCCCTCTCTAGTTTTCACATACAGGACTAACAGCAATTTGTTTGCCCTTTGCAGCTACCCCTGCTGTGGAGGGCTCTGCCCCACCGGGGTGCAAGGGCAGAGGGAGGCAGGGGCTGGCCAAGCAGCGAGCCCTGTGCCTGGGCAGCTCTGAGCTGGTTTCACCTGCGTGCCTGCACGAGCTGCCACGACCTCTTCTGCAAAGGAATTCTCAGAAAGTAGCTCCAGGTGGCAGCTCCAGGAATGATTGTTTGCTGACATTTCCACAAAGCCACCTAACGGAAAGCAACTTACAGAGAACTGTGTGTCTGGGCTTGACCCCGGCAACCTGATGTTAAATGTCACGTGTACACAACACCTCCTTGCACTTTCTTGCTGGTAACTGCTCCTGTGTGCCCTGCTGCACCCTCCTGCCCTCCCAATCAGCAAATCAAGGTGTCAATAGCACACACAGCCAGGGCCAGCACTGCCAGCCCAGCGGCTCCTCCGCTCTCTGCTCCCACCTCCAGGCATGAGGAAACTGGGAAAAGGATAACTCTGCTCTTCCAAGTACGGCCCTTCGTCCTGCGGCAGGGCCATGCCCATGCAGAAGCAGCCCTGCAGTCCCAGCCCCACATCACTCAGCACCTCTGCCCAAGCCTGCCCCTCCGGGGCTGTGCAACTCCCGACCACCACAGGCACTGCCACGCTGTCCCGGCACCAGCTCGAGGGCGCTGGGCACACTGCTCGTTTACAAACAGAGCATTAAGCAGAACTATCATTTCTCCTCAGCCTGTTTCACTTTCCCCTAAACCACCAGGATTTCTCCTAAGCCTCTGAACTGCCTCAACCTGCAGGACCCAGCCCCACAGCCTTTTCCACAAGGCTCCCTCCTTCCTCGTTTTTGGTCCCATTGCTTTTGATTTTCACTCCTTTACACAAAATGGGAGCTGTGGCTTTGTGTGGGATGAGGTTGCACTTCATCTCAGGACTCTTAAATTTGGTGGTTGCCAGATATGACTCACAAGTTCATAGAGTGAAAGGACATCAGCCCGTCTCCTAAAGAGGGAAGAACAAAGTCAATACGGGGCAAAGGCATGGAAGGGATCTGCCGCTGGAGCTGTTCTCCCTAGGGCTGTCCCTCAGTGGAGGATCGGCTGTCAGCAAGCATCTCCCGCCTTTGCCAGGTGCCCAGCACTGCTGCCCCATGTCCGTATTCCCTGTGGCCCTGGCAGAGCAGAGCCAAACCTGTATGTCCCTGGGTGCCACGACAGCCAGGCGTGCCATCAAGTCATGCCCGAGGTCCCGCACCGGGCTTGGCAATACCACTGGCCCTACCCTGCCGCTGGTGAATTTGCTGATGTTCTGGACAGGCGCAAGTTCGTGGAAGCCTGTGGGCTTTTCCAGGAAGGATGAGTCAAGGGACAGACTCTGTTCAGAGCCAGGGGAAAAAAGCAGAAATCTCCCACTTTGGGCTCTTTGAGGAACTGCTCTGCTGTGCAAAGGGACCGGAGGTCCTGTGCCTCTACGCTCACCAAACCAGGGACGGCGCAAAGCTTTCTGAGGCTGCCCAGAGCACCCTGTTTCTCTCGCTCTTTTAATCTGTGTCATTTCTGCTAGTTCTCCAGTGGGAAATTCCTCTTCTCAAGACAAATCACTCTCCATCACATGAGGGCCCCTGGGTTTGCACAGGCCCCAGGAAAGCCCTCGAGCAAGCTCTGAGTGAATTCAGCTTGCCAGAAGGCAGAGCTGAGGACTCGCAGTACGCTCGGTGGCAATTCAGGTCCTAGCACCCGAGGCCAGCATTACCAGACAGGCAGGACGTCGCCATGGGGGCAGGATCACCTGCTCTGTGGCTGTAGCAGAGCCCTGGGTCTGGCTGAGAGCTGTCAGGGGCAGCTTACAGCCCCCTCTGCCACAGCCCACCACCTGAGCTTGTGGTGCCAGCCCACACGTGTAGGCGCTTGCTCCCCATGCTATGCTTTCGACATCTCGTTTGACAACGAGGCAGCAAACACACGATTACTCCTCTTTTCCCTTTCTCAGCCATGTACCATTTTGTTCAGAAAAGCCCCCAAAGCTCTTCCTTTAAGGCTGCCGATAGGAAATGCCCAGCCTTGGGCCCAGAGACGAGCTGTGGGTGAGGGGGTGGACAGCAAAGAAAAGGGGAAGTTGCTACGTAGCTACTTTCCTCCCACGATGCTAACGCACCTCCGAGACGTCACTGAG
>NW_009707962.1:0-588 GCF_000703405.1 Apaloderma vittatum | reverse complement strand
TCATATAGCCTTGGAGAGCAACATTTTCTTTCATGAGCAATTTTGTATTCTGTGTATGACTTGAACAGGAGATGTAAGATTCAGAAGAAAAAAGAAAACAAAAAGGTCTTGCAGAAAAACTAGTCTATAGGTAAATGAATCCAAAAAGTCTGTTTCTGTTGTGCAAGAGGTAATAGTAAAGAAAACATTTGTTAAATGTAGGGGATAAATATGGAACTATATCCATCAGGTAAACAGTACATGAAAGAATATCACTAAGAAGTACGGTACTAATCCATAAAATATTAGACTTAAATGTTTAGCCCTGTAATTACTCTTCATTATTAAAAAGCTTTACTCAAAACTCTTGAAATCTGTCTGATTAGCCTGTGTACTTTGATTTTCTGTCTAGTCATATTTCATATATCAGAAGAAAAGGGGGGAGGAAGTATATATATCAAAACAAATTAAAAACCCCACCAACTTTAACTTGATTACTGGAGAGAGTTTGTTTTATACAACAATTATTTACAAAGGACAAGGAAAAAAATATGTGAAGTCCATTTACTGCTTAAAAACAGGGAATCACAGAGTGACACACTTTCTCTG
>NW_009707961.1:6746-8804 GCF_000703405.1 Apaloderma vittatum | reverse complement strand
GTTATTGGAAGCATTATGTCCACAGCACCCTAGAAACACGGGCAGGAGAGCATTAGAGTTAAACATTTACAGCAGTGGTGCAATCGCCAGCAAAGCTCAAGTCCTCATCCCCACAGAGCAACCGCACGGGAGGGAAGGAGCAGGTTCCCACAGGTCCAACTCGAGGCGTCACCTCCCCTGCCTTTTGCTCCCACAAAGAAATCAGCACAACGGCAGCAACACAGGGCTGTCAGCTGTGGGCTGTGCTTTTAGGGATAGAAAAGGATCCGTAAAGCAGGCTGGCTGCCTAAACCTTTCAAATCCTAAAAGCAACGCAGATAGCATGTCCTACCTGATCAGAAAGGAAGACACAAAATTAACCAGTGTTTGTCACTGGTTTCTTAAGCAGCAGTAATTAATTCTCTCCACACAGGTACCCGCTCTCATTTCTGAAGGCGGTTTGTCCATCAGCTGGGACAAGCCCACAGCGCTGCCTTGCTGAGCCAAACGTGAAGAGGCTGCTCAGAGGGGACTTAGGGGAAGAAGGTAAAACTAGGATACTTCTAAATCAAGAAAAACAGTCCTCTGAGTTAGTTACACCTTGTCATTTAAGCAAGACCAGGGAAAGGAGCAAGATTTGAAACTTTCTGCGCAGGGTTCCTATTGCAAAGCGAACTGCCTCTCTCCCTGCGCGTCACCCAGAAGGGTCCCACCATGGAGGCTGGTGTCTCTCCAGACCTCTGCAACCCTCAGAGCTGCCAAGAGCCGTAAAAAGAGATAACCCCTGATTTGCACTGTGGATCAGGCCCTTCATGCGGAAAAGCTAAATTCCCATCCACCTGTACAACGTAACCTTTCAGCGATTTCACTGCCCTGCGTGGTTCTGCAGGGCCCTTCGCACCAAAAAAGTCCCCACAACCCACCAAGGAAGCGGGCGCCGAAAGCCAAGCAGCACCTCACTGACAGCGCTACAGGTTAAAACAAGCTCTTCCTGCCAAAGCAGAAACTACCAAGGAAATACAGTTACAGCTGCAGCACAAGCCAGGAGGTATCCTCCCGCAGCTGAGATGCACATCCCTGCAGCGAGGCGAGCCCCTGCAAGGGGAAAGGCCCCCGCACTCCCGTACTGTCAAAACACGCAGCGCAGTGTTCTGTGCACATTAGACACCTGCTCAGTGCCGCCTGCCATTCTGCCGTCCCTGCTTCTCGCTGACAAAAAGGGCTCTGCGTGGCTCCGGCACACAGCCCACACAAGCTGTGCAAGAAGGAGCAGAGCTCACAAGCTGCTCCACCACATGCTGGCTAAATCCAGAGAGCAGCTGCACTGCAGTAAGGCCGAGTTCCCACTCCTGATCCCTAAGAACAGCCTCGCTGCTGCCTTTTGAAATGGCAAGAAGTCCGGGCTGACTCCACTTCGCATGTCGGTGAGGGAGGAGCAACAAGCTGGGGCAGGCTGGATGCAAAGCCCAGGCTTTGGTTTATAAAGGAAGACTGGTTGCAACTGGAAGGGCCAGTTTATTAGAGAAACCTCACATTGCAGAGAATTCACAACACGTTGCAAAGGGTCCAGCCCTGCTGAGGACGGGGCCAGTCTTCTGCAGCGGCACAGATCTAAATGTCCCCCGGCTCCAACCCCAGCAGGCGCCACAAAGGGAAGAGTTACCTGGAACACAGCTTATGTTTACAAGCAGCCTGAGAGGGCAAGTATTGAAGTTCAAAAAAACCTCCCCGTCAGACAACAGTTAAAACAAGAAATGGTTTTAAAGTGTTTAAAAGCTCCATGTTCTTGGCTGCAGCATAAAGGGGAGGCAAAGGTCTACAACACACACAGGTCTCTGTGGGTCTCAGCACTCGGTCTGCTCTACCAGTGAAGGCCGGAGGGGGGGGTCTTCTCGTCTTTGTTGCTTTCCAGAGAAAAGGGTGGGATTCGGACATCAAAGTGGGAGCCATCAGGCCTCTCAAATCGAAAAGTACCCCTGCAAAATAATGGCAGAGGTCACACGGAGGCCGGGGACACAGCTAGCAATCAGCAGCTAGAAGCCCAAGACATGAGCTCTTCCATAGGCCGGGGAGGAAACA
>NW_009707961.1:0-6706 GCF_000703405.1 Apaloderma vittatum | reverse complement strand
AGCAGCAAGGACATCTGCCTGCCAAGATGACTCATTTGCTGGAAGACGCCTGGGCGGCTTACATCACATCTCTAATACACGTTTCCTGACTAAAGATGTCACAATGGGAGCCTGCAGGAGGTGAGCGGCTCCACGCAGCTGCAGCAGTGTTTACCTAACGCCTGCTCCGCAGGAGACAAACCATCTGAGCTATTTTTACAGACTGAGTGCACGTAAATCCAGATTCTTATTTCTTGGCAGAAGCTCCACTGGTTAAGAAGCCTACGACAGTATGAGATCCCATCACAGATGTAATTTGGAATAGCTTCTGTTTTGCATTTTAGAAAGGGCATTTCCCAGCTGACTCTGCCTGTCCTTATACGAACACATAATGTAACTGCCCTGAATTATGGATGACTGTGCAGCAGAACGTGACATGGGCAAGATGGAGATAAACTAACAGGTTCTCATGATGGAGCAGACACAGCCAAACACCAGAAGTCAGGCTGAGCAGCTTCTGAGCCACAGAACCTTTGTCTCTCCATGTGAGCTTATCACACAGGATGCATGCAGAGGGGGAAAAAACCACACAGAGTTTATTTTATTCCCTGGGGCATGCGCTCAGGCAACTGCAAATGCTTAACCCACCACCAAGGGTATATGCTCTAGGCAAAGAGCTGCTCTCCTGCTTTTCCCAACTCAAAGGCAGCCTAATTCTGAAATACATTTACTTTTAAAATGTAAGCCACAAAGATCTGTCATACAGAAGGCAGGAGGTGGCCGTGCATTTCTCGTGCACACAGAGATGACACTAAATGTCCTAACCCAGCTGAAATGCAAAACAGAGGGAAACTGCTTTAACTCCGCAGCACAGGAAAAGCGCAGCTCGGCTGAGCGCTCTCCTACCAGCACTTACAAAAGAGGAAACCTCAGCACCAGTTCAACTGAAGGCCTTACGTGGCCTAAACTGGGAATAACGCCCCGTGCCAATTCCTTGTGGGCACAGAACTGCAGAGCTTCACACGGGGACAGAATCAAAGCCCAGGCCTCTCCAAAGCGAGACGACGCCAGTGCCCACATCCCTGCTGCCTGGGCAAACACCAGCATGAAGCTCTTGCCTCTTGCACCAAGGACTGGAAGGGACAGAAAAATACAGCAGAAGATGACAGAGAACTGCTTCGTGTCTTTTCAAATCCAGTCTAGCACAGACCGCAGAAGGAGGATAAATTAGCCCAGAAAAATCTCTTGGTGCAGAGAATCAAAAAACAATCTCACCGCTAACTGGGATACTGCAACAGAGAAGCTCGTAAGAATTTTATCTGTCAGATACGTCCCATCCAGTCCACGTCCACCCACCCTGCAGCCATAACTCCAGACTGCAAACCGCATCCCAGCTCAGCACTGTGGGGTCCTACACCTAAACCACTACCGCAGTAATAAATGCTCCTTACCACATGTGACCGCTGGATGCCTGCAGGGAGACGTGACTGCTGTACTGAAATGCCGGCTGTTCTTTGGATAAAACTGGCTCCTGGGAAGACAAGAGACCACGATACATCAGGAACGGGTCTTAACACTTCTCCACAGGCATGCATCAACAGGAAACTCATACAGCAAGAAGAAAACCAGAGAGAGACCTACACCTGAGCATCACTACCAGTTACACACCTCACGAGTAGTGCCAGAATCACGATTTATTCCAGTTTTCCCACTCCCAGCCACTTTGCACCATTCTCTAATACGCAGTGTGAAGTTTCAGTTCATGCAAACTAACAACAGATGAAAAGCTCATGTGATTTTTTTTCCCTGCCAGTTCCCTATTCCATCTATTTCTACTGCCCACTAAGCAGCAAAGGGCTACGCTTCTCCAGAAAAGCTACATGATACCCACCCTTCCTACAACGCCACGGCCCCTGACCGTTTCCAAGGTGCCAGACAAGCTAAATATCCTCCAGTGCCGTTCTCGGAGTTGTACCACTTCACTGTCGAGGTTCTCCAAGCGAATACAGTAGCGCCACTGGACAGAAGAAAGACTGTTATCAAGAACTGGAACCAGCTGCAAACAGTTGATATCCCGTAGTTGATACTGGGAAACAGTTGCCAGGCAAGGGCTACTCTCCCTCAGAGCTTATCACACAGCGATGATGCCACAGCAAATAACCTCCTTCCCGTTAGCTGCTTCGTGAAACAAAAGGCACTTACCCAGTAGACATGGGAATTCTGGGCTTCCTGTCAAGAGAAACAAAAGACTTTAGCAGCTGCCCTTCAACGCTCAGCGCCAAAACCTCTTCAGCTGTCAGCACAGCACAGGCAGAGAGGCTCTCGCTCCACGCCAGCTTGACGCAGACAACTCACGTGAGCACCAAGACAGCTGCTCTCCGCAGCAGTCCCTCAGTTACCACCTGGCACTGGCTCTGCTCTAGACATGTAATCGTGAGGTGGGACATTTGCAAGGATCTTGTGACTACAGAGGCTCATCTCCATGTTCATTACACACTTTCTACAGATCCAGAAACACCCGTTTCCTTGCCTTTGGGCACCTGTGTTTCTGACAAGGTTAGGACAAGCATCGGCTGGGCTCCACGGATGCTGCAATTCCACACCAAAACGTCCACCCGCCCTGGCGCAGGCTCCCCGGCAGCTGTGCTCATCTGCACTTGGAAATCAAACTGCTGCGGTAACGGCCAGCCCTCTCACCCAGAAGTCTACTGAAGCCTCATTATTTTGGATGGTCCAGATGAAGTTTTTGCGCTATCAAGAGCGTGCAGTTATCAGTGAAATCCAGAAGGCTTTAGCTAAGCCCTCTAACCCACATTAGAGCCAGGAAGCAGGGGGAGACACCCACAGCACCCCATCACTGGGCAGGATAACGCACACGTCTGCCGTTACAGGGCACACGGCCTTGGTGCCACCTTACACACACCCCCAGTAAAGGACCAGTTCACAAGCCTTTCTCAATATCTTGCTGACACTGCTCTGCAGAACAGCGCAGGGTATTTCCCATCCTACAAATACAAAAGCCAGGCTGCAGGAGCTCTTCTCCAAAACCGTGCGACAAAACTGTTTCGCGTTCATACCTCTGCCAGGCACGATGACAACAAAATTGTAACTGTGATTTAAAAAGTCATTTCTCCAGTAAGCAGAAGGTTCCATCAGTTAGTAAACTGGTCTTAGAAAAACTAAGTTGAGCAGATCGCAGAACTAACTCGGCAACATGCAACACAGACCCACCCTCATGCCCATATAGAAAGGGATGACTGTGACGCGGATGTTCTCTGTGGTTTCTCGGTGCACATCGGAGAGCTCTAGCCAAGGGTGGTTCTTCTCCTGCCACGCGCACAGCGTGTCTCTTGCTACAAAAGGTGGAACTGCGGGGAGGGAAAAGATGGGAGCTCATTAGGAAAGGCACACCCCATCCACAGCACTCTCCCCTCAAAGTGACTCCTTTCACATAGTTACCAAAATTATTTAAAGAAGGCTTTACTCTAACAAAACCCAAAGCAGACCACGATTTTTACATTGTATTTAGGATGATGGCTTCTGGGTACTTGATTAGAGTATCTCAAGCATCTGGCTCTGAAGAGCTGCCTCTGAAGCCAGAAATTACCTTTAGTTTGGTCGTACATGAGGAACCTCTCAAAGAGCTCATGCTGGATGGGCACTTGATCAGTGGAGCTGTAGGGAAGGATATCTTCATGGCTTACATAGTCTAAACCTGAAAAAGAAACCCAAAAAGCCACTGAACTTCCCCGGGAAAGAGCAGCTCAGAAGCCTCTTGACAGACAAATGGACCACAGATGTTAAGAAACGAATTTTGGCAGCAGCAGCCAAAACTGCACATAAGAACAGAGCAAACAGGCCAGTAAGGACCCTCAGCAACATCCTCTTGTGAGACTTCTCCATAGAGTGATTTTTCTGATAAAGACACAGTGCCTGTGAAGTGACTGCACTGCCCCAAAAGGACTTTGGGCAGGACAAGAAGAGATCTAGCTGTCCTGGTAATCAAGTAGAACAGCCCACATGCAACAGGGTATGCCTATGGGATCTACATCAAATAGTTTGCGTGTGACCGGAGTCTGCCCAACATCCATCTATCCAGAAAGGCTTCATGTAACTTAGCCTTTCTGTTGTTTCCTGCACAGCCCTAAATCACAGCCAGATCCATTGCAGGAACATCCCGTAGAAACTGCTGTTTCTCTGGAAGAAGTTGGCTGTCAGCGACTCTTCTGACCTCACCTCATGACTATCCACACCTGCAGAAGTTCCTGGCGCATTTTACTCACCTGGTATGGCGTAGAGTGCTCTGCTGTCATCATGGTTTGCCAGGAACGTCACTGCCTCCGTCTGTGATCTCTGAGACTGAGAAAAAGGGAGGTTTACATCTTTCTGCACGGATTGTCATGGGCCACATTGCAGTTTACTGCTGTGGTTTCTGAATCAGGTAATGTTTATTTTTCTTAACCAGTTCACTTCAGAACATTTCTCCATTTAATTCCTCTAGATTAGATCTCCACTCAAGCAAGTGAAGAGCATTTTCAGGACTGCAACCCACATTTATAATAACCTGTGTGCAGCAGAACAAGCATGCCAGCGGGATGAGGAGGCGAGGAAGGAAAGGGGAAATATGATCCAGAAAACAGTCATACGACACTCCAGATTATCCTTAGGGAAAATATGACTTGAAGAACAAATTTGTCACAAAATTCTAAACAATGAAGTTAGCCACCAAAGCCATCTTCTTTCAGTGCCTGCCCATCTTTTCATATGGAAGAAGATATCCGAGTTTCAATACCAAAATTATTGATTACTTACTATATGTGGACAATCCCGGGCATCTATTAGCACCTGGTAGTAAGTATGCGTTTTGCCCTTGACCTCTTTGGAACCATGGCCCGCCGCGTTCTCGCTTCTAAAAACAAAAGCGGAGCCCTGAGCTCAAGCACAGAATGGCAGCAAACCATTGCTGTCAAGACCAAGCACATTCAAAACAATGATTTATTTATTTTTTTAAATACACGTCACCATCTATAATAATTCGATTCCATTCAAATTAAACTCCTGTCAGCCACCCACACAAGACGAACTGAGATGACAATCAACCACTCAGTTCTTTCTGAAAAGTCCGCTCTCCTGTTTGGGATTTTTACTGCCCTCTGATTCTCTCTCTGACTGCTCCTCATTCCTTCCCAGCGGACATCTCCAGCACAGGCCAGGGGGATACGGACGGAAGAGAGGGGAGAAGCGAACAGCAACTCTGTCCACAAGAGGGATGAAATTTGTTGTTGTTGCTGTTGTCAGCACCACGCTCAAACCACTGAGCTAACTGGCTGAAACTGGGGAAGCACTTGACAAATCCAGCTCACTGGCAATTACAGAAGGAGCAGCCTGCAATTTTAACACAGGAGCACAGACCAGACTCAAAAAGCAACACAAGTTGGGTTTTGTTGGTTTTATTTTTTAGTAATAAAAAATGCCAGCGGCATGATTTATTTCCTTTCATCCTACATGCTTCTATCCTGTCTCTATTAAATGCAAAATTAACGCTCTCTATGCACCTCTCTTCTATTTTACACTCATGCGAAATGGACACCTACCATTGTCCTCCTCTTAAAAAGATTTACCCCAACCAGGAAACTCCCTACAAAATGTAAACATAACAGTACAACAACATACAAACTAGAACCAATCCTTACTTTTCTGTGACGGGGGAAGCCACATCTCGATCATAAAGCCTAGCTTGCCAGGGAAACAGGACTATTCCTCGATAGCCAAACACACTGTGAAGAAATAGCTGAAAGGAACAAATAATTGCATATGAATATCCAGCAAGTTTTAGTCAACTCAAATACAACAGAAAACATGAAGCCAAAAGCCCTTTTCCAGTGATATTATATAAAAAAATATTATCTGTTAACCGAGGTAAAACTAGAAACATTTACAAAGGGTACGAAGGTGTGGGATGGCAACACCGGGAGAATCAGAACTGTGCAAATCAAGAGCAGAAACAAAGAGGGAACATAAACAGTCTGGGATGAGAGAAGTGGTTCACATCATCTCCATCCCATAAACATGAATGACTAAAACAGCAATAAAGTAATAATGTGGCAGAAGTGCAGAAAGGAGACCTGCATGTGAGAGCCCTCATGAACACAGAAACAGATCTGTGAGACACGAACACAGATATGACAACTTTAGGGGCTATTTCTCAAATTTGGTGCCCGTCTCTTCTGCTCCTAGAGGGAGAAAACCCTTAAATAAGACCAGCAGAGCAAATGCCATTGTAGGAACGTTGTGTCATGCTGCAGATTCTTATCAACTTGCTACCGTCAGATGACTGACAAACTGCAGACACAGCAGAGACACGGAGCACTGAACTGTGAAACTTCTGGCCCTCTGCTACAACACGGCAGCCTCCTTATGGCTGCATCAACCGGCTCCACGATCACCTCTCCAGGCTCAGCTCTGCTCCCCAGAACCACTCACCTGTCCCGTCTCGTATTTGCCGTGCTGCTTCGGTGCCTCAAACACCCCCACGGTCTCCAGTACTTTGCCCTCCGGACGGTTTCTAGGAGCAGAGAGGGAGTTTGATGGGGAGTTCAGGGCCTGAACTAGTCCCTGAGCCAGGGGGCAAAGCACCCAAGTGCTGGCCAGGCAGGGCCCCCACCTCGGGTACCAAGTGCCCCTCAGAGAGCCCCACCACACGCGAGGCTGCCCCATCAGCCACCCC
>NW_009707960.1:17550-61190 GCF_000703405.1 Apaloderma vittatum | reverse complement strand
GGCTCGCTTGTCTAAATTCTCACTATCTTCGTATTTTAGGTTTGCATTTAATTTTTTTTTTCAACGATCTCCTATGTCACTTTTGAGTTTGTATGTTCTGTAGTTCAGCAGCATTTGCGTGGATGGAATAGATCGTTACACTAGAAATGTTATAGAAACATCCAGAAAGTGGGTTAAGTTTGATAAGGAATGGTTGGTCTAAGCTACTCTAAGATTAATTTTCATGTGTAGTTTGGGTCTCCAAGTTATGATTTCCACCAGAACACAAGGGTCTGATGTTAGAGTTGCTTCAAAAATTCTTCTTCTGTAGGAGAGTGAAACCTAGTCTGCTGTGTGCAACAGAAAGATGTGCCACACTTCACTCTGGTGTTCTCAGGCTTCATAGTTGGAAAGAGTAAAAGGGCTGCTCCTATGAGTCTTGCTGGATAAGAAACATAATTTCAGACTTGGTATGTCAGACAGCAAGAGATCAAAGCACAGGTACAAATATTAAAAAATAGAAGGTTGTACCTGGCAAAATGAAGGCTTAAAATCTACTTAAAGGTTTCATGTTTATGCCACTTCAAGGTCTGTGTGGCCAAATCATAAATATTTTTTTCCATTTTGCTTATTTTAGGAAATAAGCTTTAAACAGGAATCACGGAATCGCAGAGTGTTTGGGGTTGGAAAGGACCTCAAAAGATCATCTAAGTCCAGCCCCCCTGCTAGAGCAGGATCACCTACAGTAGGTCGCACAGGAACACATCCAGGTGGGGTTTGAATGTCTCCAGAGAAGGAGACTCCACAACCTCCCTGGGCAGCCTGTGCCAGGGCTCTGTCACCCTCACAGTGAAAAAGTTTTTTCTAATATTTTTGTGGAACCTCCTATGTTCCAACTTGTACCTGTTGCCCCTTGTCCTGTCATTGGATGTCATTGAAAAGAGCCTGGCTCTGTCCTCCTGACACTCCCCCTTGACATATTTATAAACATTAATGAGGTCACCCCTCATCCTCCTCTTCTCCAAACTGAAGAGAGCAGCTCCCTTTCCTCATAAGGCAGACGTTCCACTCCCTTCATCATCTCTGTGGCTCTGCACTGGACTCTCTCCAGCAGTTCCCTGTCTCTCTTGAGCTGAGGGGCCCAGAACTGGACACAATATTCCAGATGCGGCCTCACCAGGGCAGAGTAGAGGGGCAGGAGGACCTCTCTCGACCTACTAGCTACTCCCCTTCTAATACACCCCAGGATGCCATTGGCCTTCTTGGCCATGAGGGCACAGTGCTGGCTCATGGCCATCCTGCTGTCCACCAGAACCCCCAGGTCCCTTTCCCCTACACTGCTCTCCAGCAGGTCGGTGCCCAACCTATACTGGTACTTAGGGTTGTTCTTTCCCACGTGCAAAACTCTCCACTTGCCCTTGTTGAACCCCGTAAGGTTTCTCCCTGCCCAGCCCTCCAGCCTGTCCAGGTCTCCCTGAATGGCAGCACAGCCTGCTGGGGTGTCAGCCACTCCTCCCAGTTTAGTGTCATCAGCAAATCTGCTGACAGTGCTCTCTAATCCCTTGTCCAGGTCACTGATGAATACATTGAACAGCACTGGTCCCAGTACTGACCCCTGAGGGACCCCACTAGACACAGGCTGCCAACTGGACTCTGTCCCATTGACCACAACTCTCTGACTTTTTCCCTTCAACATAAAATAATAGAATGGCCTAGGCTGGAAGGGACTTTAGAGATCATTTTAATCCAGCCTCCCTGTCGCCAGGGTCGCCACCTGTCGACTAGATCAGGCAACACATGGGGGCTGAACGGGAATCGAACCTGTGACCTTGGCGTTGTTAATGCCATGCTCAGCTGACTGAACTAACCAGCCCCCTTAATTTTTTTTTTCTTCAAAGTTACTTTTAATTAGAGAAGTGAGGAGGGTAATATTGTGCATCATTTTTGCCTTTTGAGCAGTACACTTTCACATTTTCTTTATTTTTTTTTTCTTCTGAGAAATAACAGTTTCTTTGGATTAGAAACCCAGTATTTTAAATATATGGACCAGCAAGAGTTCTGGGGGATATTTGTCTCCAGTAAATAGATTGTTAAAATGGGAATTTTTGTAGTTTTTTGATAAACTTTACAGTTTTGCCAGAGCTAATGTATGCGGTATGTAATTAAGTACTGTAAGAAGTAAACCACTGAAGTTTGCATATTCTAGTATGGTAATTTTATGCTATATAAATCGCACTGTAATCTTGTGATATTTTTCTTTTCACAATTTCTTTCTGATCTTAATATGTTTCTTTTAGGAAGAAAATGAAAATCTTTTCTGAGTCTCATAAAACTGTTTTCGTTGTGGATCACTGCCCATATATGGCAGAATCCTGCAGACAACATGTTGAATTTGATATGTTAGTAAAAAATCGGACCCAAGGAATTATACCTCTAGCACCCATATCGAAATCACTGTGGACCTGTTCAGTGGAATCATCCATGGAGTACTGTAGAATAATGTATGATATTTTCCCTTTCAAGAAGCTGGTAAGTTGTTCTAGCTGTACTGCATATTCTGCTTGGTAGTATAAAGGAGATTTTCCCATTTTAATTTTTTTAATATTGTTAGCTGTCCCTTAAATTAAAAGACCCGTTTTAATTTGTTATATATATAGTGTGTGTGCTGTTGATACCGTTTTTATCTCTTTAAATTGGCTTGAGTAGTATATGAATCCCAGTACGTATTTTGGAGACCTTTCATTGTCTTAATGTCACTTTGTAACTCAGGGCAAAGCATGAGAAGAGGCAATTTAAGGTAACTTATAGCTCGGAAGAACACAATAATAAATCTGTAAGTTTATAAAAGCTTAAGTGAGGTATTGCTTCAAACTGAATTTAGTTTCTAAACACACTTGGTAGCATTTCAGAAGGTTTTTGGTGTCAATTTTGAAGGAATTCTGGGCTTTAGGAAGAGATGACCTCACTCAGAAGCTACCAGTTTGAAAAGATGCAAAAGCTTCCTGGCTCTCACAGCTCCTTGTTTAGAAAAATAAATGCTGTGTGCGTTCCATAACATTGAATCATAAATTAAGGTCACTAATCCCTGGGTTTAATATTTTCTCATTATTGAGTAAATCATTGTGCAGTGTCCTAAAGGTTAGTTACCCTTAAAAAAATAAGGAAGCAACCTTGTGATAGTGATGGGGGAATACTGGCTGAGGCGAGGGCCAGGCACTGACAAATGCCTCCTGATAGTCCAGTGATTTAATGCATGTCAGCTGCACTGCCTTAATGGATTGCCTGTCCTTGTTCTCAGACAGCATTTGAACTAAACTCCAGTTTAGGGCATTTACTGTAAAGTTGAGTCCTGTTATGAGATATTTAGTGAATGTTTAATTGATTTCAATCAGTTGGCTGAACTGAAGCTTGTGTGGTATGAGAAACTGAAATAAAAATGAGAGGTGTTCTTCCTCTTGGCTTTTTTGTCACCTTTAGAACGTATTTTGCTATGTTAAGTTTACTAAATCTTGAAAGTCATTTACTGCTGTGATCTACTGTAGGAGCTTTGGAGAATGTTTTACGATATTACAGTATTGGAATTTATTTTGCTGTTTACTGAAAACACTACCTATTAGTAAAATACTTAATATCATGCAATGCCTAATTATTGTAGAGATTTAGTGGCTTAAAATATAGAGTTAGAAGTTGTTAATTGTAATATTATTAAAGGGGTAAGTGAATATAGCAGGTGTTTGCTTTTTGGTTTTATTGTCTTATTTGTAATTTGCCTTTAATTTCCCTCATTGCACATATCTCCAGAGTGTCAGAAGAAAGAGGTGTAATTCATGTTTGTTTGGATTTGGGGAAGTAGCCATAACAGCAGTTATCTACATGTGCTTTTGTGGTCATTTCAGGTGAATTTCATTGTGAGTGATTCTGGGGCTCATGTCTTGAATTCTTGGACTCAGGAAGATCAGAACTTGCAGGAGGTAAGCTTTATAACTGTTTTGTTTTATAAGTCTAGTTTAATTGCAGAATAAATAACAGCTTCTTGCTATGTTCATTATGAAATAGCTTTGGTTATTTAAAATGTTGGTGGATCTGTTCTGAAATTACTGTGTAGCAGAATTTTAAGATATAGCCTGTGAGGATGGACTATTCTATAGGCAGCTTTATATAATTTATAAAGAATCCATTAGCTTTGCATGTAGAATTATGTCTTAAAATAAACGTTATGAGTAAATTACCTACTTATTTCTTCTGTAATTTGGTGATGCTGTGAGAGATGCTGTCAAAACCTCTGGTAAAATCCAGAACACCTCACATCTCCTGACTTCCCTTGGTCACCTAGGTGGGCAACCTTGTCGAGAAAGGAAATTAAGTCAGTTACAGGACTTTCCCCTCATGAAGCCACGTTGGCTATGAACAATGACTGCATTCGTTTAGATCTGGTGTTGGGGGATATGGACGAGGGGTGAGCTTTGTAGAGTAGGGTTAAAGGTTGGACTCAATGATCCCAAGGATCTTTTCCAACCTGAATGATTCTATGAATATTAAATTTGGGTTTGATTCTTTTTTTTTTTTTAACATTTGGATGATAGGAAAATAAACTATGTAAAATAATAAAAGTAAACATTTTCTTTGCTCTTGCTTTTTCGTGCTGAATGAGCTCATCCTCTGAAAAACTATTTTGGAGAGGAACTGAATTTCCAAATTCTCAGAAAATAAAAGCAGATGGCAACTGATAATGTTAGAATTTCTTCCAGATATTGCATATAACTTGTTTTTAAAACCTGATACTTTTCAGTAATAAATGATAATATGATACTCTTAAGGCTTAGTAACAGTAAATTAATCGCAAGGGATAATTTAGAGCCAAATACTTTCCAGAAGGCTGGCAACATATAATGGTCTTTAATTGCTCTGTTTGGTTTTCTCACTACAGTATTAATTTGCGTATAGAATAAGTTATGATGATGACTTTTCTACTAACTTATCATTTTAAGAAATGTCTCAAAAGTAACTTTCAACATTCTCTTTCTTTCTTTTTAATTAGTTGATGGCAGCATTGGCAGCTGTTGGGCCACCCAATCCTCGGGCTGATCCAGAGTGCTGCAGCATCCTTCATGGTCTGGTTGCGGCAGTAGAAGCGCTCTGCAAAATCACAGAATACCAGCATGAGGCTCGAACCATGCTCATGGAGAATGCAGAACGTGTTGGAAACAGAGGAAGAATAATCTGTATTACTAACGCAAAAAGGTATTTATGTAATGTGCTTTTACCGTTAAAAAAAATCATAGCTACATCATCACAGAATCAAATGTTCTGTGATTCTGATACATAATACATTTTCAGAAGTCATGCCTTAGTGCCTAAGCAGATAGCTTTTTTTTTTTTTTTTTTTTTTTGGCATTCTTTATTAGATCAATTCTTGCCTTATTACAGATATGGAGGTCGGTTACAGTAACAAACTAAAATTTTCCCACTCAAAATAGAAGAACATTTTGTGATGTTTTGCTTTAAACAGTGGAATTGATTATCCTGCATTAAAAATATTTTTTTTTTCTAGTGACAGTCATGTTCGGATGCTTGAGGATTGTGTTCAGGAAACCATTCATGAGCATAACAAACTTGCAGCTAATTCAGATCAGTGAGTATACTTTCTGCAAACGTAGTTTCTCTTGTTCTTCATGTACCCCGAGACATATCCTCTGAAACATGGATGTAGTTTTCATTTAAAGCTTATTCTAATGAACTATTTGAGTGAATGCACGTGTGAAACAGAAGGTGCTGTATCGTAGTATTGTTGACTTAGAGTTGGTGTCTAATCATTAGCTTTTCAGTATCAGCTTTTATCCTCGTAGGACAGTCTTTCTTTAGGTTGTTACATTCTATATCTTGCTCCAAAATAAGACATGTAACTGTGCCTTGTTACATATTATATATTTGGAATCAGTAATACATCCAATGCGGTTTTTTGTGATAACAATGCATTAACTTTACATTCATCTTTCTTTGACTATAGTAGCTAACTTCTTTGGAACTAGCTTTTACTTTCCAAATTGTGTTGTCTGACACTTCCCCTGAGATAAAGGAATTACTTGAAACCTAGGTTGCATCTCCTGTGAGAAATCATTTTTCCACCATATGTTTTATGTAATTAAACTGAACTATTTGGGCAGGAGACTGTGTGTTGCCTTGTAAAAAATATATAGTTGGTTGTGATCCTATTCGTGAGTGCTCCTTAGGCACTTAAATAGCAGAAACAGGTGTCTCTTATTTACCTGCTGCAGTTGCAATTTCATGTCTACATCAAGGTTACTGCCCTAGGGAGTAGGGTTCAAAGTCACTTATAAGGACAAAAAAGCGGTGTCATCCCTGTAGGTTAGGGATGTGGAGTGATGTCTCAATCTCTCCAAATTTCCAGCAGCATTGGAAGTATGTAATTTGGATAGTTGTTTTCATATTCACTGAAATCCCTTTATTAATACCTGTGCACATGCTTGGAGACACAGATCCTCCGTAGTGTCAATTTTTAGTTGAATGAAGCTGAACAGGTTACACCAGTTAAGGATCTGTTCCACTGATAAATCCTAAAGGAAACACAGTGCTATAGCGTCTGAAGAGGTAGATTTTTATTATTATTATGATAAAAAGTTATTTTTAAGTACATGCTTCTGAAAATCTTTAACCTGCTTTCTACAAAATACTTTCAGAAACAGTATGTTGTGTTACGTCTTCATGATTCTGTGTTCTGGAAATCAGATGAATCTTGGGAGAATTGGTTTAATTTCTAAGAGACAATCTGCCATGCTGTAGGCTAATTAGAATGCTTTTGTTTTTAAGTCTAATGCAGATTCAGAAATGTGAATTGGTCTTAATCCACACTTACCCAGTTGGTGAAGAAAGCCTTGTTTCAGATCGTCCTAAAAAAGAGGTAAGGAGCTTAAAATAAGAAAATTGATCCAAGGAGTAGGAAGCACATCAGACTCAAAATAGTACAAATAAAGTATTCAGCAATAATTTTCAGAGCCTCTAGTCTCTGGGAAGATGTAGGAAGAGGTGCAGGTGATAATTCTTTGAGAAGTTGGCAGCCTGCATATCGCCATCCAAAGTGTAGGCTTTGTTCTCTTGCAGTCCTTGTGTAGGTAGGGTATCCTCTTTTTTCTATTACTTAGAATTTCTTGCATTACTAATTCATTATTTGGCTTTTTTTTTTAAGTAAGCGCATTAGTGCTATAGAATGATAGTCTTGGATTTAGTGGGGTTGGTTTTTTTAGAATGAAATGCACATTAGGAACCGAGAGGAAAACCATGAACTACTTTGATCTGTTGAGTAACTTTCCCACTATTCAAGTGTAAGCTACTAACTGGCACAAGCCCTGTTTTTTCAGATACTTTTCTGAGTGATGTGGATAATGTTCAGCACTGCATGTTTCACATTATCCGTGCAAAAACATTAGCTTTTTCAGCCTTTTGGTTGAATGGTTTTCTCATGAAACCAAACTGGACTTTTGTGTATAAGTTCTGTTGTTCCAGCGTTAGTAAACAGGATCCTTTTCTAGTGAAAGCTTTGGGAAGTGTATCTGCTTTCAAGTGAAGGGGTAATGTATTGTAGGAATGTAGAATATGCTTGAAGTTCATCAAATACTTGAAGTACCGTACAGGTACTTTTAAAGATTATTTTATGAGAAGGTAAAAGAATGCCTGTAAGAAATTATTTTATGCATTAACATCTCAGTTGTTCAGTAGCAAAAGCATATGTACTTTGTCGGCTTGGGTGCTTAGTGGTGATTTTTTTGAAACCAAGTACGTACAAAATGTTTTGTAACATTCTGTTCTTCATCGATCTGCTCTGCATGCTGTCTGGAAGCAGAAAGACACAGGGGGGGAAAAAGTCTTATTCTTAACATGAAAGACATCTAATCCTGCATATTATTTCATAAATAAAAGGGACTATAATAGCTACCTTCCCGAGATTCTTTTCCACAAAACTTCTTAGCTGTGCTAAAAATATGCGAGCAAAGGAGAATTGACTGCTGCTTTCCTGTCATCTTTATCACTGATTTGGTGTTGGGTTTTTTTGTATTTCTTAGTTGTGTGGTTTTGTTTCCTTATTTTTGCAAAGCCTAAACCAAAAGTCCTTGGTGATTAGGGAAAAATGTATCTTAAGGCTTTGTATTTGTCTCACTTGTGTATATTTGGTGCACTTACAGATACGTATATAAAAATTACTTTGTCTCTGTTACTTGGCAGGCAAAACAGCAAAAAAATAGGCCCAGAGCTGCTGTAAAGAGATTCTTCCCCATGTCGTGATACTAATTCTTCCTATTAACAATTAATGACTCAGGTTTTTTAGCACGCTTCTAATTTTTCTGAGAATTTGGGATAATTGCAGCTATAACAACTGGTATAACCCACAAAATTCTGAATGAGGTATAGTTCTTACTTCCTTCATTTTGGTTTCCCATGGTGTGGGTTTTTTGGGTAGTAGTTTTCCCCCCTTGTTGGGTTTAGCAATATAAATGTGCTTATTTTAGAGTTTCAAAGGAATAATATTGTTACATGATGCTAGAGCCTAATTCAGTAATACTATATATTCTGTGTCAATTTATTTTAGCTTTCACCTGTTTTAACCAGTGAAGTGCACAGTGTCCGAGCAGGACGGCATCTGGCTACGAAACTGAATGTTTTGGTACAACAACACTTTGATCTGGCTTCAACCACGATAACTAACATTCCTATGAAGGTAATGTTGTGTCTATAGCTTTGTGTTAACTAGCTGCATCACTTCTAAATTTGTTTGAAAACTTCTAATGTTTATTTTAATTGAATTTTTACATTGTTTTTCTCTCCATATCATATTTTCTGTTTTGTTTTTTGTTTGTTTTTTTTTATTAGCCCACATTCAATGTCTGTGACCAGGTTAGTAAAAATGAAGAAAGGGGGAAGAAAAGCAAAGAAGGATCACAGAACGAACTGTTGTATTGCTGAATCGCAATTTTTGATGTAGCAATACAAGTGTTACTTCAGTTCTGTTTGTATTATTTTATATAAATAGAATCTTACTTACCTCGGATTACTTTGTCTGTGATTCTTTTGTCTTTTTCTAGTTGTGTTTAGATATTCTTGACCCTTGTGCATTCTAGTGGCATAGTGAGTCTCTTTTTTCCTCTGTTTCATTATTATGCCCACCCAACATAAAGGTGTTTGTAACTAATAGCTGATGTTTTTGAATAAGGATTTTTCAGTAGATTTTCCACTTTGAAGATCCATAAACCAGAAACAGGACAGGGGATATATATCTGTGTATATTAAATTAAACATCATCTGTTCAAAATTGTTGATGTCCCTATTAATATTTTTCTTATTGCTACTGGGAGCGAAATCAATGCAACTAAGAATTTCAAGTAGTCTTATGTTTACAGTAATTTTCTGATCAGGCAGCAAGAGACCATTGAAACAGAAGTGTCAGTATTCAAACAAACAAAAAGGGTAGGAGCAGATAAACTTTCCAGATGTTAAAAAAAAAAATAATCAAGCTCTAATACTTTCATGTTTGAAAGCTAGCAATATTGTATGGATTTTATAAGTTAAAATGTGAAACTAAAAGTTACATTTACAGCTTTAATGAAACTTTGACATGGGTCATGGCACAAATGTGACTTGAGTTTGCAAATACCTTGTCTGTAACTTTCTGACCTGTGTGCTGCTGGTATACCTCTCCCTTCTGCCTTTGTCCTTATAGTAATAGACTGTGTTGGGTTCTCTGTGATTTTTTTTTTCCTTTTTTTTTAACTTTTTAATTACCAAGGTTACTGTTCTGGTTTTGCTAGTCCTCTGTAGTTGTTTAAAGATGCGGTATTCTTTTTTCAAACATCACGTGGTATTTTTTTTAAATTGTAAACTTGCACCTAAAAGTATACTTCTTACATAGCTGAAGTGCAGGAAAATGATAATGTGTGTTTTTTGGTTTGGATTCTTGAGATTTTTAATTGTAAGAAGCAATTTTCAATCTGTCTGCAGTGACCGTTTGTTGCTGCTCAGTAAGTTGTAACTGCTGATGGTATACAGTACATTGTAGACTTCATTAACTTCACTGGTTTGAACAAAAGTAGTTAAGCCTTTTTTCACTTAATTTTACATGATGCATCCTGGCATGCTGTTTGTATAAAGCGGAAACCATAGGGTTTCGAAAAGGAAAAAAAAAAAAAAAAGAGGAAAAGCAGATGGCTGCATCTTTAAACAGGTCAGAGAGCAAACAGTTTCCTCAACATTGCAATCCTGTTGTTGTCTGATGCACTTTGGAGACTTTGTTTTCTTCTGGAGTGAAAGGTAAATGTAGAATCATTTGTTTATGAAAACAGTGACCTCTAGCTAAAATAACTGTATTTATCCTTTCTGCCTTTCTCTTTTAAAGGAAGAACAACATGCTAACACATCAGCCAACTATGATGTGGAGCTGCTTCATCACAAAGAGGCACACATTGACTTTTTAAAGAGTGGTAAGTAGAAATAGGCCTCTAAAAGTGACTTTTGTTCAGTCTGATGGAAGCATTCGCAATGAGAGATTACAAGCTTCAAATTGATGTAAATTTTGGACATGAATAGCATATTTTCAGTTACTACAACCCAAGAACTTGATTTGTAATATTGGTGTTGGAGTTTTACTCATTACTAGCATGTTTTAGTACAGTAATAAGGGTATAACAATGAGAAAGTAAGCCAAACTCATCAGACAAAGTCTCGTATTTGTTCAGGATATTTGTGTGAGGCTTGAGGGGCATGTCACCTTCTCTCATCTACTTGTTATCAACAAGACCAGATGTGCAGTGATTTTATGAAAGAAAGTACCTCTTGTTTGTATTTGTTGGTGAACTTTTAATCTGTCAAGTAATAATAGTTGACATCACTTACACCCCATATATCCGTTTATGACAGTAATTGCTTTAGGAAAGATAATAGTTATTTGGCTTTTGGTCTTGTTGCATTTGAAATTATCTACTGTTTCTTCTGTAATTTTAAGAATTATTACCTAGTATTCCTCTGAGGTGAGGGTTTTTTTTTGTAACTCAACTGCTAGAAAAACACAACAGTAAGACTTACGGAGAAATATTTTGTTCAGGAATCAGTGCTTGATGTAAAATTTTGTTAACAAGGCAGGCTAAAAAGTCTATATTAGTAGAATTAAAAGCAAAGCCAAGCAGTGAGAAAGCCCTCAGCCTGTGTTGTGGTGGAATACTTGGTCCATACGCCTTTTCAGTGCCAAGGTCTCATTTGAGGCTTTTAAAGGCTTGCATATGCTTTGTTTTCTCTTACTGCATTGATTGTAACTTCTATTATGTGATTCAGTACCATTAAAAGTGTAGTCTGTTTTGCTGTGCGTAAAGAATACGTGTATTTAGATACAGGCTGTAGATATTTGTTCTACTGTTTTATGTAGTTTCAAAGCATGTTAGGAAGTAGGTTGTGGCTTACCTTTGAAGAAGTGAAGGATTTAACGAATGAGCTATTTATGTCAGAATTATTTAACAAAGAGTTGATACCTCTGTTCTGGAGTTTGAAATAATACGATCTGTAAGTAACTGGTTTTAGGGGGGTTGTGATTTTTTTTTTTTTTTTTTCCCCTCTTATGAAAATAGGTAGCTCTTTATTGTCATCTCCTAGTACTGTGCTTCATTTTTTTAGTCGAGTGTGTGATGAAAAATTGAGGAAAAAGAATAGGATATTACAGTAATGAGTTCAGACTCCCATGAAATTCTGTTATCATGTTGAAAGTATAAAACTTTATTCTAAGAGCTCCGAAATAGTTTTATAATACCTATTGACTCAAGGAATAAGCGTTCTAGTAAATTCAAAGCCGAAATTCCTCTTTAAGTTTTTTCCATCAGAACTTTGAAAGGAAATAGTCTATTCTTGGATTCTGTAAGTTCTGGTTTCTTTTGTTTGTTGTAGAATAAATCTTCCAGCTGTAATAGCTCTGGTGCTAGGAAGGTAGAAATTCAGTTTACTGATCTTACTTCTGTGAAATATTACTAGAGAAATTTTAGATTAAGTAAGTTTGGCCTTTAGGTATTCTGAGATACTTTCTAAAATTATTCCAGTTTAACTAAAAAAAAAATAAATCAACTTTTGCAAGTCATCTGTATGATTAATAAGCAAATCAAACACATCTATTGTGAGTAAATGCCTTTGATATGAAATAAAACTTCTTACATGAAAGATTAAACTAAACCCTAACATATTACAGACTATGCTCTATGTTGATGTGTCTCATTCCTTCCAATTAGTGTCAATTTGAGCATATTAAGTGACTGCGACTGTGTTGCCTACCAACAGACTGTAATGCTGAAACTTCATGCAAAACTCAGTTCATTCTTTCCTGAGGTAACACAAGTCAAAGATTATGAAGAATCACAAAACTCCCCAGAAGAAATGTATTTTAACGTGTCAAGGAGCATTGATAATGCCTGTTTTAAGGACTTCAGATGGTTTCTGCCAGACCAGTTGTCAGTGAGACACTGTATAAAATTATTTTAATGTTAAAACATCTACAGCCAGTAAAATGTTGAGAGATGTTCAGGTTGAATCTAGCATAGCGAAGATACTGAGACTAAATATTTCTTTTCCCCAAAAGCCCAACTTGTCAAATGTGCCTTCAGATCAGTTTCACTTTTGACTTCGGGGTATAATATAAGAAATTATCAGCTCTAACATTGGTTAAGGGTTCTGATTTCATTGTGGAAAATTACAAAAATTACTGTTGTAAAGTCCTAGGCATTTTAGAAGAAAAGAAATGTTTTATCTATAAAAGGTAGTTTTTATAAATGTAGAATCAAGCCTATGCAGCATACTCTGGAACTGCAGTATTTTGTTTGCTGCATTATTTTTAATGGCTGCTGATTTTAAAAGGTTATTTTTGTCAACTGCCACTGCTGAAAACTTTTTTTCCTTAAGCTAGGTAACTAACAGAAAATTAGGTTACATTTTTGTATATGTTCATGTTATAAATATTTTGTACCTTAAAAGTTTAGAGTTTTTAGCTATGATTTAAAGAATGTGGGTAATCAGAGAAAATATCATTGATCACACACTTTTTCTGATTTTATATTGCAGGTGATAATCATACAGGTGGCAATAGCAGAGAAGGCACATTTAAAGAAACTGTTACATTGAAATGGTGTACTCCTCGAACAAATAGTGTGGGTAGGTAATATATCTTACAAAACTGATAATTCTAATTTGTGTTGATCGCTGTTTTCTCCGTACAAGGAGGTAACTTGCTTCTTATTAATGCTGGTTTTACCTTTTGCTCTAGAAGCTGTACTGCTGACTGCACCCTTCTTTACTCATGCTCATACGATGCTCTCCTGCTTGGCGAGTTAGTGCTTTGTGTGAGAGCGGTAGTAATGTTTTTCTTGGTGGCTTTTTTTAATCTCCTGTTAAGTATCATGAAGTTATTCTTTTGCCACAATGTTCAGTAATTATTTGCCCCTCCCATCAAGTATAACTTGTCATTTCCACAGTGGTGTCTGTTTAACATAGCAGCTTTGAGACACTGAATCTTTTTTGGTTTTAATTCTTATTGGGGAGCAGGAGGAGGGACATGTCAAAGTACTGTCCTTAGTGTAATCTTGAGTGCTAAGTAAAAAGCTTTGTAAGGAAGTTAAATGTATTCACTGTTACTACCAGTAGACTAGTCCCTCTATATTAACTTTCATGTCTGAGTAAGGGAGAGAGAACTACCCAAATCTGAGTAAAGGAGAGAAAGACAGGGAAGACTTGGGGTAACATGGCAGGCATCTGGCCATTCAACTCATGTGCCTTGTAGACTATCGGCAAGTTGTGTCTAATCTTTGTGCCCACATGTGAAAAATACAGATATGAGAAAGGAGACGGACTCTACAGTAAAATAATTTTGGAGATACAGAGGTTGAGGTTCTGCTGGAAACAGGGCTTGGGAATGTGTTAGATTCTCAGAGTGAGGGTACTGGAATGATTGTGAGGAGGTGGCGGAAGGAGAAGACAACTGGGCTTTTCCATTCTGCTGATGACTGAATAGTCTTCTTCCTTTATTTTATTTTGTGGGATATTTTTGCTGTATGTGAAACTACACTCTCAACTTTTCTACTCATTTACTTTTCAGAATTACATTATTGTACTGGAGCGTACAGAATTTCACCAGTGGATGTAAATAGCAGACCTTCTTCATGCCTTACTAACTTTCTCCTTAACGGTAAATTTGTGTCCTTGGCTAGTTAATTAACATTGTAATTGTTAGTATTATGAATAGAGCACTTACCACATCTTAGTTTGCATAGCAGTAAATGTCAGTATACTGTAAAAGTGTGAAGTTTATTTTAACATGTTAAGAAAATAATGTTATTAAATGTATTTAGAGTCAAATGGAATGTGGCTTGAAACTTGAAGGTGGGAGAAAAGATGTGAGGAAGGAGCAAGTATTGAATTCTGGTAATTCTTTTCTGAATCCAAATGTAGAGTGTTTTTCACTTCATGCTATTTAGTTGGAAACACTACTTTCAGTAGGTGATAGTGCAATCACAATGCTGACTGACTATTGCAAAATATTAGCAACTTATGTCTGTGCCTGATTTTTAGCAGATGCTCAGCAGCCTCAGAAAGCTCTTTTAACTGGATTGTGACCAACTAAGTACGTTGGTTACTTGAAGCAGACATACCTATGTGTACTGGAATCGATCAAAAAGTAGGTTAGATTTAGTTATCTTTTGCTTTTTGCAAGATCTTGTCCATTGCCTTAAATAACCTTGCAGTAAGAGGTTGCCATTTAAATACATGTCAAAAAGGTAAGCCAAAGCTGTTTCTTACAAACAAGTAATAGGTAGTCAGTATTAATTACGTGCAAGTTTTTTTTCAGTTTGCAAACAAAATTGGGTTACAAACATCCTTATAATGGGATGTTTTCTTCAGTCAAGTCATTTGTATGTCTAAAATGCATGCTGGTTTTATTAAACGCTATATTTTTGATGTATTTTTCTCTAAAGATTCTGTACTGAAAAAGTACTTCGATAACAATGATTAGGACCAAAATTAATAGCATATTTCGGGCAACTATTCTCTTCTGATCTTCTGTTTTTACTTCCTCATAATAACTTACTTGGAGAATGCATCCTTTTGTGTTTAGTGTATTTTACTGGAAATAAGCCAAGGACAGTTTTATTTCTCTGAAAAATGTTTTCCATTTTAAGCATTAACAAATAGTATCAACTGGTAACTTTATACCTAAGCAGGCTGTTTTGTTACTTTTAGAAGTTGCTTTTAGTGAGAGAGTTTCTGCAGTAGGACCGAATAAGTTTGGTACACAACATAATCTGTAATAATAAAAACCAGCAAACTGCCCTTACACGATATAGCGTTTAAATGTCTTACAAATATGTTCTTTCTAAGAATAATGTTCTACAGAGAAAGTGATTGGTTGGTGTGGGGAAGCGGGGCTTTGATCTTTATCATATAAAGTTTAAGAGCATATAACGCAATGTTCTCTGTAAATACCTAGAGTAAATTCTCAAAGGAGATAAGAGTTTCTCACTTCTGCTGGGTGAAAACACAACTTTAATGGATTCAGACCCTTATTGGCTAGATACAAACCTGTGGTTTTTAATATGTAGTTTTTAATTTAAAATTGCAATGTGCAGTAACTAATGAAATTGATCTAATTTCCAACAGGTCGTTCCGTTTTGTTGGAGCAGCCCCGCAAGTCTGGCTCTAAAGTAATCAGTCACATGCTCAGCAGCCATGGGGGAGAAATTTTTCTGCATGTATTAAGCAGCTCACGATCAATTCTAGAAGATCCCCCATCAATTAGCGAAGGGTGTGGTGGAAGAGTCACTGACTACCGGATTACAGTAAGATTCTTTTTTAAGGTGTTACTTGTCGCAGATGACGAGATATAGTGTAATGGTTGTGTAAAGGAAATTTGGGTACTTTTTCTGGAGGGCTGTAGTGGATTGCCTGGGCAAACTATTTTTCTTTGTTCTGCTGATACACATTTAGTTCAAAGCAGGTACATCTGCTTATTGTTAGGCCTGCTGTGTAGAATCCTTTCTGCGTCAAGGAAGTACTTGCCTCCTTCTGCACTATGAGTTTTTAAAGTTTGTTCTGATAGTAGAATAACATTTTTCTTGGCAAGTTTTTTCCTGCAGGCTGGGTACACATAAGACTCTGTTTCCTGCCTATTATTATGAGGATAGATTGCATGTGGTTTGTACAATAAATAGAAAAGATGTTGTCATCTTTGACCCCTGGATATGGAGCCAGCAGTCAGCTGGCATTCATTTTCCTTTAATTTTTTCAATACATGCTTTGTCTCTGTTGTAAACAAGCAGAACTGGCTTCCAGGAAAACATAAAATTCTTACACTACATGAAGTACCTTGCAGATGCAGAAGGCCTCCTCTTCAAAAACTTTACATCAGGTTTTACCCATATTTTTATACGCATCTTTTACTGTTCACCCTGAATAATGTACATCTGCAAGCTAGAGAACAGGACTCTGATTTTTTAGGATTAACTGTAGCAGTGGGGATGGTACACAGTTAGTGATAAGTAAGACTATGCTGTTTCACCCGTTCAGTGAAAGTTACTTTGCTAGAGAAATGCCTAATTGTATCTTGTTTGGTTATCATTAGGATTTTGGTGAATTTATGAGGGAAAACCGATTAACTCCTTTTCTAGAGCCCAGATATAAGATTGATGGAAGTCTTGAAATTCCATTGGAACGTGCAAAAGATCAGTTAGAGAAACATACACGTTACTGGCCTATGATTATTTCTCAGACTACCATCTTCAACATGCAAGCTGTAAGTTACCCATGGTTTGTAACTTTTTATTTTGTTCTAAATTAAGTTTCACTTTGCTGAAATAGTAACTCTTATTTTGATAAATCACTTGCCACAAAATCAGTTTATTTTCACTCAAGTACTCTGTGTTTAGTGACATTAGATTATTAGAATGCTATCTGAATAGGATGGAGTATTTGAACCTGACAGCTATAGTGCTGCTGGGTAAAGCAAAAGTGCATTTGCTTAGACCTGCTGAGAGTTATTACTAAATTGAGGATTAAGGGTGGGGGTTGTCCTGCCTTGTTCCATGCCTTTGATTTCTTCTTCGTGTTTCTCTATGGTGACATACACAGACTTCCCTGTTGTTGACTTGTGTTTTATCTTGCAGGTAGTGCCGTTAGCCAGCGTGATAGTAAAAGAAGCAATGACAGATGAAGATGTTCTGAATTGTCAAAAAACGATATACAATTTGGTAGATATGGAGAGGAAAAATGATCCACTGCCCATTTCAACAGTTGGTACCAGAGGAAAGGGTCCAAAAAGGTTACATGCAAATCTTTTTGTTGATGCTGGACTTCTTTCAGAAATATACTATTAACATTGTTTTCATACTGAATTTTTAAGGTTTGGTCAGATGTCTAATACATACTCAACAAAACACTGTAGATATGCAAAAAATGCTCTGAATGTTTTGCCTGCACTGTTAAGGGGCTTTCACAGTACTGATATTATGTTATGAGAAGAACACATAGTTTTATTACCCAAGAATTGTGGGTATGTTTAAAAAAAAAAAAAGCAAAGACAGTAATTAAAAAGGGCAAGAGATTGATACAAGCTAGGACGGAGAAAATGGAAAAATTTCAAATTAATAAAGAGGAAAACTTAAGCACAGTATGAATGAACAGTGTTTTAAAATTGGGTATATTAGAATAGTTAAATCCTTTTGAAATAGTTATTTAAAATACGGACTACTCCTTTAAAAGAAGCATAGAATATCCTGATGTCTTAGTCACTCTGATGTGTGCATTGTATGTCCAAGAATTGGCTGAAAAGAAACTTGGCTATGGATTTGCCAACATGACTAGAAATCCTTTACAATAGTATGGTGTGATTCTTTTTAATTGTTTTGATCCAGAGAATTAAATAGTGAGTAATTTCCATGTCAGTACACAGGTCACCCTCTGCATATCCTGAGAGGATTCAGAAGTGCCCTTTGGCAGTGAGATCTTGTGAAAGTTAAGAATTTTATTTCAGTGGACATAGTCTATTTCAATTAAAACTTAACTGTGGTTCTTAGTTGGGAAATGTTATGTGCAGCATAGTTTTGAGGTTCAAAGATGGAGAAATCCCACGTGGGTAGACCTCTGATATAAGAGGACAGAGAACCTGTTCAGAGTTATTTTTTTATGTTTGAAGTGTGTTTTTCTTTTTTATTTCTTAATGTCTGTTTTTTAACCTTAATTTATGCAATGGTTTAATGGTCGAGGTAATCCTGTATGTGATATCTTTTTTTCTGGCCTTCCTTAGAGATGAACAGTACCGGATCATGTGGAATGAATTGGAGACCCTTGTACGAGCACACATAAACAACTCTGATAAACACCAGCGAGTCTTGGAATGTTTGATGGCTTGCAGAAGTAAACCTCCAGAGGAAGAGGAGCGCAAGAAACGAGGTAGAAAGAGAGAAGACAAAGAAGACAAATCGGACAAGTTGGGCAAAGACTATGAATCAGATAAGCCATGGCAAGAAACAGAAAGGTAAATATTCTGAAGTGAAATCAAACTCTGGAGTATAGTAAGTTTTGTCCTTCCCTACTTCAAAGGGGAGAGAAGTTACAGTGAAACAGCTGCAGGATTTGGTTTGAGGTGCTCTTGCCTTGTAACCTTGGCTTACTGCTAGGGAGAGTGGATCCCCAGGTTTTTGGATGAGTCACTGTTACTGAGCTTGAGAAGGGGGCACCTTTATTATGGTGCCTGCTCATTAGACTCTTCAAATTAACGTATTTTGCAATGTATTTTTTGTGGTTCTTGGACAAGTTGCTGACCACTTAGTAGGGCTTTGCAGCTTGAAGAGTTGCTGTTGGATTTTGTCATAACTGGACCACCTATTAGACATTAAACTGCTTTATAGAAATATAAAACATGACTGAAAACTCAAAATAGGCAGTTATTTTTTTCTTGACTCATAGATAGTTTAGTGTTCAGGTGGATAAACAATCCAGATTGATCTGGCTCTGCAGTTGAATATCAGGATTGATTGTCCATATACCTGCTGTCTGTAATTCATGTAACTTGTCTTAGGTGGTAAGCATCTGTTGTCTCTTCTGTTTTCCATCCTTCAAACTGCTATTCTAAAGAGATCAAAAAAAACCCTCATGGTACTAAGCTCAGTTCGCATATGTTTTGTGTGTGCTACGGTCATTCAGGATAGGAGGACCTTGTCACCATGCTGATGGCCGTTCTTGCCTTTCTATATATGATCAAATCCATTCCTATTGTTGCTTTTACTTTCATGTATGGATTAAAATGGGGATTGAAATAAAAGGAATTTCGTGTAGAAATAGGTGTGAATTCACTTAGAAATGATCATAGGAATTTATCTGATTTTTTTGTCTGTTGTTACTTAGGCTCTCCTTCAAAATTCAGAATGATCAACTGTCTCGACTACAATATAAATACTGCTAACTCAAGTGAAATTGTATTTTAAAATCCTTCCTTAAGGCTTTACTCAGAGGATTATTTGGCTAGTCTTCTCTGTTGTTTGTCACCCATTCCAAGGGGTCAAAATAATATATAATGTTATAAATATAATATTATGTAAATGTATAATATAAAATTATAATATGGGTTGTGCATAACTTCGGTCTGCACAGAATGGTATTGAGAATCATATGTACTGCTCTAGCATATTTTGCTTCACTGTTTTCCTTCCCTCTCAAAAAGGTTAAAAAGTCTTTTGGATCGTGAAAAAGAAGAGCTAGCAGAAGCTGAAGTTATCAAAGATTCCCCTGATTCTCCTGAGCCACCCAACAAAAAGCCTCTTATTACAATGGATGAAGTGCCCACAGTTGAAAAGGCAAAAGGTAAACCAGAAAAATTGCATCAGGTTAAAGAGCAGTTGTTGTGTCAGTCTGTGTTTTCTAAAGTAATGAGATTAATCTTCTTGGAATTAAAGTGAAGTCAGTAAGATAATTTTTAATTAAACACTCAGTGTTGACAAATTCCTGAGAAATGTGTTAACCTCAACAGGTCTATATGAAAAAGAGGCACTAAGACACTGTGTGAGTCTAATGAATAGGCACTGGGGTTGACAGGGCATTGGACTAATTTTGTGCTGCTGCTGTTCGACCTACTGTATGTCTGAAATGCTCTTTAAGGACGGGAGTCAGAAATTGCTACCTGCTGCTGACTGATAAACGTGCCTAAGCAGCGCAGTTGTCAGAACGGGCAGTTCTTCCTGACCCTTTTCCTTGGTATGATCTGTAACGATCTGTTGCAGTGGCGGAGCTGATGTTCAGATTTTGCATTTGAAGCAAAGGCAGTCTGGTGAGGCAACTACTCAACTGTTACCACTTTGTATATTTTGTATTTGTTTAGCCTCTTTAATATTTCTGGCTTTACTGCGTTGTACTGTTGTAATCTGTAATTTCTTCTAAGTCTTTGTAATGATGCAATATTTAAGAATTCAGAAATTAAATCACTTAGACTCTTCGCTTGCATTTTAGGGCCAATGTCCTTGCTGTCTTTATGGAGCAACAGGATTAATGCTGCCAACTCTAGGAAACACCAGGAATTTATTGGTCGTTTGAACTCTGTTAATAATAAGGCTGAGCTGTATCAACATCTGAAAGAAGAAAATGGGTTTGTATCAGTAAATACATGACTATAAATATCTTAGCAGTGGTCACTATGCAGCACGGAGGAATACTTCAGTTATAGCATTAAAAATACACTTTTGAAGGTAAAATAAATAAATACATAGTGTTTGCTTTTCAGTTGTTTGTGTCTGTGCTGAGCAAGGCTGAATGCTGATTCACCTGAATGCTGAAGGCTTTCCTGTGCGTTAGTGATTGCCCTTGCAGCAAAACTCTTAATCAGAGAGTAAAACATTAGCTAAATTGACATTTCTTGTGCCAGTCTGTAGCTTGCTTTAGCTTCCAAAGGAAATGGCTGATACAAAACCAGTGTCAAGAATGGGGTGGTTGAATCTTAGCGCAGTGCTGTAATGAAGTCCATGTTCTGTCAAAAAATACTGAAAAACCAAACCGACCTCCTCTTAAGTAAATGCAGTGGTGATACTTGATGATAAATGTAAGAAGAGTGAAAATGAAGACCTTGAAAACAAACTGCTAAGGCTCAAATTTGATGAATAGTCTCTGTAGTGACATGAATATGGGATTTTTGTCTTTTGATGAGGTTAATAATTGATCAACCCTTTTTGCAGTTGTTGCTGGAAAGTTTCTTTGTAGAAACCTTTCCTTTATGTACTGATTGCTGCTTAAAGATGCATTGAGAAGAGATAAGAGTGTGTATGTTGTGGGGGCAGGGAGAGACAGGACGGTTAGCAAAATAAAAAATATTTTTCAAAATGTTTGTCTGATTTTTTTTTTTTTTCTTAATCTATTGATTGTGTTTCCAATAACAAGCCTTACCAATTGATGTCTTGCATTTCAGAATGGAAACAACAGAAAATGGAAAAGCAGGCCGGCAGTGATGATGAATTGTGTTTCTTTGGACAAAACTTGGCCGAATTACAAGGATATATAATGCTGGAATTGATATTGGTACCATTTCAATACAATTGTATAGCTCTGTTTTGTTTTTTACATTTTTCTATTCTTATTTTTGCTATAAAATATGAAATCTGCACATCACATTAAGTGAATAGTGTGCAAATAGGAGCTGCCCTGAAGTATTTTGCAGTCATATTTTGTAGGACGAAGAAAACCTGCCATGGACAAAATCAAGTGATTAAAAATATTAGTCAGAGTTTAAAGTCTCTTCCCATAAGTATTGTTTAATATTTCAAAATCAGTGGTGACTGTTTAAAAAAATATTTGAGAAATTGCTAAATGACTGAAAACCTTGTTAATTTTGGTTCTTGAATATTTTTATTTATATGAAACTTCCTCAGGAATCCAGAATTACGGAGAAGACCACACACTGGGTACCTAGTCACTTTGCTGAGAAAATGGCAGTCTTGGTTTTCAACTAAGGGTGGGAGGGTGAGTGCTTTTACAGACAGAAACTGATGGTTTAAGGACTTTTAAAAATTGCCTAGAAATGATCTTTAGAAACCAGAGCCTTTCTGGTTGTTGTGCTGGAGTTGTCTTTGTTTGTAAGGAAAAGTAAAATAAAATTTTTACTAATCATTGTAATAATTTTTTTGATTGAGTATGCTCTCTAAGACAGCTGTCCTTTTACGTCTAAGCTTTTTGAATGTCATAGGGGCGCTTATTCTGAATATTAATGGCTGTGAAATAACAAAGTAGATGGTCTGTCTTCAGGTTTCTTTGAGTGGAGCCTCTTTCTTAATGGAGAACAGAATTGTCAAACGGGAAATCTCTCTCACCCAGTGTCTGTGATCCCTTGCAAGTTTTCGGGTTGGCTTCCAAATGGGTCAAGATGAGTGGGCTAAGGACAGATGATTAGCTAAGCTCTCTGGATATGTCAGCCTTCCTCTGATCTGCATGCTCTGCCTTCTTCTAGCTTGTATAAGCAACTGAAGGTCTCACAGATTTGATATGTTACAGTTTAAGTTAAGACACATCTTTTAATTTAGTTTTAGAAAAGCTCAAATATTCATATTTCTTCACCTGAAACTTTAAATACCATAGTTAATCATGACTAGATCTGAACACAAATATGCAAATGTTCTTCACTTACACTAGCAGCTGAGTACTTTCTTCAGCTGTGTTAAAGTACTTTGTATAGTTTCAAGGAGTTTATTTAGCTACTCTGCAGATGTGTTTTCTGTTAAAAGATTATTTTTTTTTAGAATAATTTTTACAGAGTGATTGAATAATAGTTGTATGATAATATTTTATCATATTCTAAAACTTAAGTAGCTTTTACAGGAGCAGTGTGTGATTTTTGGAGATCTTAAAGTCTGAAGACTTACTTTGGCTATTTAATTGAAAATAGGCTGTCCTGCATCACCTGCTGTTGTCTCTTGATACCCTATCCAAAGTGTTCTCATGGAGAAAACTACCATAGAATTATTGTTTCTTAAAAGCTTCTCAAGCTTTTTGTTGTTTTGTTTTTCTGGGGATTTTTTTGAGATTGTGCTGCATATCAGTCTGGTTATTTCTCTTGTTTACCAAAGGAATATTAAAGTCTGGAACCTAGAGAGCATGTAAATGTCAGCTTTCTGCAATTTGTTGCTAGTCTAGAGCAGTATGACTGAAAAGTTTATTCTGTGCCTTGGGGAATTGTGTGTATTTTGTCTCCTGATATGCCATTAATATTCAGCTTCAGTCCTTAAATATGCATAGGAATGAAATACTTGATTAGAGGAAAAATTCTGTGCCTGCTCTTAAAGTATGTATATGTTTAGCTTGTTTACTAACTATATTTTCCAATTCTGGAATACCTGCCAGGTGGACTGTTAAGTGATTAAATTAATGGGGCCTTTTTCTTCAAGGTGGTTGACTGTGGGCTTGTATACTAAATGCTTGAAGAGTCTTACTGCGACATGAGATACTACAAGGGCTGATGTTTCCTGTGGTAATCCTGTAGATTTATATACTACTAATCTCATGTCTAGACTATTGACTACAGTGCCTTACTGCTGCTATGTTGACATTTACATCAAACTTTAGAGCTGGTTTGTAGCTGGATGGCTTCTGGAAAGCATTCAACTAGTCATGTATGTAAAGAGCAAGTGTCAGGAGGACGGAGCCAGGTTCTTCTCAGTGATGTCTGATGATAGGACAAGGGGTAGCAGATGCAAGCTGGAGCATAGGAGGTTCCACATAAATGTAAGAAAAAACTTTTTCACTGTGGGGGTGACAGAGCTCTGGCACAGGCTGCCCATGGAGGGTGTGGAGTCTCCTTCTCTGGAGACTTTCAAAACCCGCCTGGATGCCTTCCTGTGTGACCTGCTGTAGGTGATCCTGCTCTGGCAGGGGGAGTGGATCAGGTGGCTTTTTGAGGTGCCTTCTAACCCCTAACATTCTGTGATACAAAGGACTTTGTATTTATTGAAAAAGTTAGTCAACACTGTAAACTCAGACAAGTGCTCCCTGTTTGTACAAGAAGATGTAAATCCCGTCATTACTGTCATTCACAGATCAGCTGCTTCCCCCAGAAAAGAACACAAACGTGTTGGCAATGTTTTCATCCGCACAGCTAACTTGTGCACATTGTTTGTGTGCTTCCGCATCTGGTTGAAACTAGACATGGGTTGTACGTGTGCAATGTACACACAAATATAAGTTAATCCATTCAAATACTTTAGTCCTGTAGCTCTTGGTACACCTGTAGCTAGTGAGCTGTTCAGATTCTCTTTCTGTGCCCTGACTACCAGTTGAGCTGTACTGTCGCTGGGGTTGCTGGATGGTGTGAATCTTGATGTTGGAGACAAGGGAAGCCAGCAGAGGCTGCAGGGACCTGTGCTGGTACTTTGTGCGGGCATCTAGTTGTTTGCAGACATTGATCTGCAGTGCAACATAAAAGTGGACCACTGCAGAGCTGTTCTTGTGTTTCCGTGCCTGTGGGCCATTTCCAGATCTGTCCCTGAGTTGGATTCTGTTTGGGACTGGTCAGCAGCCTGCTCTGAAACGATCCGGTTCTGCCTGGTTTCTTTATGGTAAATGTGCACATTTGATTTTGTGTTCTTTAGCCTGCAAAAGCTGGGTTTTGGCTAACTCACTGCTCTTGAGTGCCTGCTTGCTGTGCTAGAGCCTCATTCGTGGTGGTTGGGCTGCTGCGTGTGCAGGGTGGGCCCTGTACCTTCTGCTCAGAGTTCATCAAACCAGTCGGTGGCCACTGAATCCGACATCAGCAAGAGCACACTGTGACAGGGTGGTTCCCCTGTGAGTTCTTGTTCTTAGACAGGTTAGTGAAACTGTATCATCTCCAGAGCTGTCATGTCAGTCCTCTGGGGCTCTTTGGCATTCCACCTTCTCCAGTAAAGTCCTGTGGCAATTCTGGAAAGGGCATTCTGTATGTCTCCTTTCTGTGTGGTGGTGCTGGTGGTTCTTTGGTCCTGTTTCACACTGCTTTCAGCTTCAAGGGAGATTTTCTCAGTTCCAAAACAGTTTACAGATTAAAACTGAAAATTATGGATTAATCCACAAGTAAGTTATGAATTAAACTTTGTATACATTAATCTTTTAAATTGAAAAGATTTTAAAGTATTTGCAAAGTTTTTAGAAATTGTTTCACATATTTTCTTCCCTAGAGTCCTTGACTGTCATTGCTGGTGGCAGACAGTAGAGCCTGTTTTACTTCAAGGAAGCAAACTCGTAGTTTTAAAATGTGTTTTAAAAAGTACATTACACAATTACCTAACAGTAAGAATTTCGTGTTAAGTAGCTGCGGTCGTCCTTATAAATGCTACATATAATGTATTTAATAGAAACGCTAAAAAAATTTTGACAGATTGAGGACAGAGACAATGACCCCAATGAGAGAGAGACAATTACTATATGGATTTTTTGAAAATACCAATCTGAAATTCTAGAGTGACACAGACTTGAGGGTTGTAACACCTTCAGATTTCAATGGAAACCACATTTCGTGATGGTCCTTCTGAGAGTTTTGCCTCTTCTATGTAAATTATATATTTATGCATCAGGGAATCATAATGGAGTTTTACTTAGTACTGGCTGTGATCCCTCGCTCCCACCAGCATCAGCCTGGTATGTGTTTTCATTTTCTGACTTGTACAGGCATATCACTCTACCCATCTCATCTACAGGTTCCTTCACCTGCTTTACTTGGCATTTTGTTCTAGTACTTGGTATCAGGGTTGTTATTTTGCCAGGCGTAGCTTAAGAGTGTTCTATTTTAGACACAGAATTGATAAAATCCACTCACTGCTTAGGACTTCTCAGTAAGGAGGATAGTACATTCTAGTATCAATTGCCTTTTTGTAGATTTGCTCGTAGTATCACTTAAAAGATCTTAGCTTAAATCTGTGGATGTTGTGCTGGTAGTTTCGGGTAGTCATACCCTCTTGATAACAGGGAGGGGGTTGGTATTTTGGTGGCTTGAAAGATGGTGTGATGTGAGGTGGTTGTATTGACCTAGAACACCGCTCTTGGGAGGTAGCAGATACCTCAGGTGGGATCCATATGTGAGGTGGAGGCGAAGCCCTGCACTCGTGCACGGGCGCTTTGCGAGGCTTCAGAACATCCAGTTCCACATCAGCATGACTGAGCTGGGAGCTTCTCTTAAATGTCACAGACTGTGATCCAGGAATCATCCTGTGATACTTGCAAAACCAGTAAACCAGTATTACCAGAACCACCCCAACAGTGACACAAAGACTGCTTAGTAAGGCAGCGAGACCCCTAACTGTGGAGTTGTTCTTGTCCTGAAGTGTAGGCACGGTGCTGTTGAAAGATCCATCGAATGTTTTTGTAGTGGGAAAGCAGGCTCCACTATATGAAATGTTGAAAATTATGTCAATTTTGTATTCTGGCAACATTGCTTGGACAAAGTGTGGGCTAACATGCCCATCCGGCACTTTTAATTTCTCCAGTGCTTCCTGGATTTCATCTTTTGCGCACCAGCTGGAAGATCTGTTGGCACTTGTACACAGTGAGCTGTTGTACCATGAGATTACTGTGGACCCAGGTTTGAGAGCAGTCACCGTGATGTCTTTGGGACTGTTGGAGTTCAGATAGAGGGAGAGCTTCTCTAGAAACAAACTAATCCTTTTCCTTTCTCTTAGGAAAGAGTAGTAGCTGTTTTTTGTTCTGACAGTGTAAAGGTGGCAGGGTACAGTGGTGGGCTTCAGAAGCTCAATGGTGAAGGCTTCCCAGGCAGTCAGTCCTCCTGAATCTGTGGCAGACAGCACGAACTCCTGAGGTGAGTATTTGAAATCGATGTCGAGGGGATAGCCATGCATGATTTGCTGAGAGGTGTTAAATTGCAGCCAGTTTTCTGATCCTGATGGAGAGCCATCAGCTGGAATGACGTGTAGAGATAATAGAGTTGAGTTGCCATCTTCTTCATCGTAAAATGTGTTGGCAGGTATAGGGAAGAAGAAGAGGCATCCAATAGTTGCTGTTAGGAATTCAATGGAATGAACAACCCTTGGGGGTGTGTTTGCTTGCCCTTTAGAGAGGAGGGAGAAAAGGAAAGGAAGGAATTATGAGGGGAAAAATAGTTACGTGGTACTGAATGATAGCAAAGAAATCCTGTCAGCCTCAGTATTATGGAGCGTGTTAGTTAGAAGGGACTAGCTCTGGAGGTCATCTAGCCATCCTCCCACTCAGAGGAGAGCTCTAGCCAAGATGAAATGACATTGAGCATTGCTTTGCCTAGCTGAGTCTTAAAAAGTCTGAGGATGAAGGGTCCCAAGTTTCATTTGGTAACTTGCTCCTCTGCTGCATTACTACCAAGTGAACAATTTTTCCCAATGCCTGAGCTTCCTGAGACACAATATTGTGGCCATTGCCCCTTGTTATGTCACCTGTCACTATTCAGAAGAGAAGTGTTATGTTGCCCTCTAGACTCCTTTTTGAGAAACAGTCCTTCCTAGGGATTTTATTTAGGGTCAGCAGAACTCAACACTGCTTTTCTTAGATTACTTCTGTTTGTGATAGACATTCTCTCCGGTGAGCAGAGTAACTGAGCACAGCCACTTAGCTGCAGTACCATTTGGGAAGACAATCTGAAGGGTTTTGTAAAAAAACCCAAAAAACAAAAAACAAACACCAACTTTCTCTGACTGCATTAAGATGGACATGTGTTGGTTATCTAGTTTCTGTAGTGTCCTTAATTGGTAGTCACAGACTAGTTGTTGGAAGACAAACTGAAAACACATGGATGATAACTATCTAAAATCCAATAAAACGTTCTTGTTTAATCTGTGGTTTTTACAACCTCAATTCTAAGAAGAACAGATATAATCAGAGGATAATCTCAAAAGCGATTTTAAAGGTTCAAGTTTACATTTTAGTCTTAGATTAATTCAAAGCTAAAGATATAGAAAACAAATGAAAAGATACAATTATCTTAAAACTGCTTTACATCCTGTGATAACTCATTGCTAATATCTTGTAAATCAGAAGCAAGTCACTTCAGCTGTTGTCCTTTCCTAGCTTGAATTCAGCTGGGTGGATGACACGTTTTTCTTCAGTGGACAGTGTGCCCATCACCTCACACAGCTTCTGACCTGTGAGTGAGGATGGCAGATGCTGAGAGCTGGTAAGGGAAGTTCTAGACTTCCCCTACCACTGCTGAAACTTAAGCTTGTTAACAGCACTATAAAGTCTTGTCCTTGGTCACATCTTAAAAACTTCATTTGCTTAAGTGTATTTACATATATGTTTATTTAAAGATTTGCAAATATGCGCAACACTGTTCTTTCTAGCCTACCCTATTAGGTCTTGTATAGCATCTTCCCAAACAGTAATATCTTACACTAGTTGCTCTTCTTCAGAAATATCACAATATGCCTCACAAGTGATGCATTTACTTCATGCTGGCAGTTAAATATATCTCATTTCTAATATTTTAAGTGTCAAAGAATAAGGGCAGTATTCCTATTATTGCAAAATTTTACTTGAATTTGGTTTTGTCACCATTTTGTGTTATGGAAAGCTTATGTAAACCTCAGGGCCCTTCCTTGTATGACTGGATGGTCTACTAATATCTGAGTTTGGATTACAGTTTGAAGCTACCCAGCAGGAGACTGCCTGGTACTGATACTTTGTGTCTCAAAGACTCCAGCACAGATGTCTCATTTAGCAGGGCTGTCATCAGGTGTTACCTTGATTTGCCTTCATTCCCAACGTTAACTTTGGAGGCAGCCCTGGAAGTGTGCTTGCACAAGCTGAGATCCTCAGGCAGTGCAGAAGCTCACAATTCTGTTTCCACCTGAAGTATCCTCTTGGGCAACAGACACAATTCCTGAAGAAACAATTCTTAACTCTGCGAAGAATTGATTCCAGCCTTGATGTCTGAGTGCTCTGTCATCAGATTCTGAAATGGAGCTCATATATGAGGTAATTATTAAAACATGGACACCTTCCATGTCCAACACTAGTCATGAATTTTATAGAGAGGGATTTTATGAGAGTATGCTTGGTTTTTTCTTTATACCACTGAGCTGGTCTTAGCGTCAAGAATAATTTCAGGTTAATCAGGCAAGCACTGGATATCTTTGTATCACTCTGGAGGTGGCAGACACCCTGCCTGGGACAGGATTACTTCGAGTGCTGCTCATCTACCCAGTTTGAAGAGCTCTTAGGAATGCATGAGTTGTAGGGTAATAAATTCGAAAGGAAATCTTGTCTTGGTGACTGTTTGGTGAAGTTACTCTCAAGCTCAAGGAGTAAAGTAGAAGATCAGGATGCAGGGAGTTCCTGCAACCTGTGACAAAAATATTCCTTTCTTCCTACCATTTTTGGATCTCATTTATATGTGTTTTCTACGCTTTAGGATAGGGACTAATCTGCAAGACTGAATAAAATCATGTCTTATTCTTACCCTCTCCTTATGTATTACCCAATGTAAATAACAGGGAGAAAAGACACAAATCGTTAAGTCTTAATAGTTTGAGGACTGCATCAATTCTAGTGTAGGAAACCAGAGATACCTTGCCAGACGGATAAGAAGGTTGATGACAGCTGTGTTCAGAAGTAAGAACATAGAGGGAATCTTCTTTTTACCTGGAGTTATATTCTGATCCTCCTGTGAAACAGAAAATGATGGAGGAATCCATGCACTTTCCATGGAGTGTAGACTTCCAGATGTGGGAAACGGCAAGGTGCTTGGATCCTGCTGCGATGGCAGTAGTGTCTGAACCACCTCTGTGAAAATGAAGTGATTGCAGTTTAAGGTGAAAGATCATTTAGATTTATGTAAAAGGGTTCTTACTTTAATAATTTGCTCTGAGCTGGAGAACGTAGTTTAAAAGCTTTTATAGCATGTGATTGAAAATTCTTTGTTAGCATCTATCAGCACGGGAAGGACCATGGGAATGAAGATAGAATTCAACTTCCACTTTAGAAAATGGGAAAACTCTTTACTCGAATGGCTTCTCTCTGGAGCAAAAGATATTTTTTAACATCTCTAGATGGTCTATATTTGCAAGAGTGTTCAAATCAGTATTGTGTTAGGGCTGTCTTGTCTATCTGTGAGCTTTGACAGATGCTTCCTTGGACGCTTGATTGCAAACCTAAATATTTGCAGCTACAGTCTTGCACTGTCTGTATAGGCTTAACATAGGTCTAATAAAGTTTTACAAAGCAGATCTTTCTGAAAGGTGTGACCAAGGTCAGCACGTTAAAAATAGGGGCAGTCAGGTCGCTCTAGAATGAAGGAATAGTTTGATTCTATTCAAGATCCACCATGTGTATCTTTACCCAACTGGTCCTACAAATATATCATCTCTATAGCCTGGTATATACTCAAGCCTGAGTCACAGATTCACACAGTTCAGGAGAAGGCGAACTATAAAGGAAGTCTAGTCTAATTCTTTACTCTCTAGGATACTCAACTGCTTCTGTGTCATTTCAGATAAATATTTATTATGTTCTTAAAAACCCCTCAGGATGTTCCCCAAGCATCTCTTCTGATGCTTTATTATCCTCATAATGAGAAAGTTTATCTAATGTCTAACTAAATCATCTTAACTGCAACTGAAGGTCATTAGTACTTCTTCAGTTCCCAGGGGATGCTGAGAATGCTTCTCTCATCTTCTTAGCAAACTGTTATGTGAACCCGCATCTTTCCTCAGTCTTCTACACTACTTCAGTTTATGTTTTCTAGACTTCTGGCCTTTCCTTTCTGTTCCTTCAGAGCTTTTTTTAATGTGCCCACATCTTTCCTTAGATAGGATGGCCAAAGCTGGGTCCGGTCGTTCAGCTGAGCTGTACAAAGTTAAGCAAAAAAGTTTCTTTCTCTTGCAAGGAGCAGTGCTGCTGGCACATCCCTGGCGCTGTGAAGTCATGCTTTTGCAGAAGAAACTATTGAAAACTATTGAAACTATTGTCAGGCCTGTGAGGGCAGGAAAGAAGCTGACTGGAAAGTCAGATCTTAAACATACCTGGTATACTGCTGGACAGATGAGAAGTGGCATTAAATAAAGTCACCAGAAGTGCTCCTACAGCATCCGAGTTGGTGTCTGAGATTTTCTGTGACTCCAGGGTAGACTCAGCAACATTTGGCAAAATCCTTCTTGTTCCCAAACTTCCGTCTGAGTGCAGTTCCTTTGTGCCGCTGGTTAAAAAACTTGCAGACTGTCTCTCTGTTCTGAGCATGCTGCTGCCGTAAGAATAATGAAGTATATTTGTTGGTCTGGATAGCTCAGACATGTCAAAGCTAGAAAAGTCTACTGGCAGAACTGGAGTGGTTTCAGAATGGGACAGAATGATCAGGCTTGATTCATAAGATGCTTCAGCTTTACTAAAGAAAGTGCTGCATAACATGCTAGAAGAGCAGGCTGAGACTTCAGGACTGAAATACAGCTTGGAGTAGAGGGTCTTTGCTTCTCTCTTGGCCACAGAAGAAGCTGTGCTTTTCCCTCCAGCAAATGGAAACCCATTGCCCTGTGGGATAGTTATAAAGGGTTTATATAACTCTTCATAATCAGTGAACACTTGGCTCAGTCTGCTGCTTCCTAGCACAGGTAGAAACGTGTCAACAATGTGAAATGTGAAGTCAGGCAAAGTCATGGCTCTTACTGAAGCTTTTGGAAATAGTGAAGGGGGTGTTTGTGGAGAGAGGGATGCACTAGAAAGCATTTCAAGATCTGGAAAGTGGCTTTTTGCCTCATTGCTGTAATCTGGCACTTCTGATACTGACATTGCTTCTGCCAAAAATACATTAAATTTTATCTTAGAAGGAAATGCCTCCACTGAGCTGTGAGGCCGTTCATGAAGAGTGTTTATCACCCAAGTGTTCATGGGCCTGGAAAGCTGGTCTGTGTCTGAAGTGATGTCCTGTAGGAAACAGTATGTGGATACTCCTGATTTACTAGAAAAGAAATACACGTTTGTCTCAGGCTCATGACGCTCCAGCTGCTCTAACAGCGAGGATGTGGCAGAAGCTCTAGTAGGCAGCACTTTCAGTTCAGTGAAGAGAAGCATCGTTTTGGTAATCAGTGAAGGCGAAAGATCTGGAAAATTAGAGTCTGCAAACATAATAGATACAAGTGGGTTAGTTGGTATGTCCCACGCTGAGTCCATTTCTAAGCTGACCAAACTTTCTTGACTTAGAAGATGCATGTTATCGTGCACGTTGTAACTTGCCATCATTATACTTTCTTCGCGGAAGGATGATAAACTCTGAGTAGGTGATACCGCAAGTGTTGTGAGTAAGTGGCTTGGCACAGTAGAAGACAAAGGCCTGGAAGCATCTCCTGCAGCTGGTCTCTGAGTAGTTCTAATTGGTTTTAATGTAGGTGTGGGTGTGATCATTAATCGCCTGCGTTGTCGTCTTGGAGACTTTCTTTCATAATCACCTCTCTGAAGTATTCTCCAACCTGCAATTTCATACCCTAGCAGCTGTGAGAGGTGACGTGAATCAGTGTTGTGTTGCAGGACTTGGATGAATTCGTGGAGCAGAGCAAACCCTCCACACTTCACAGGCCAGGAGAGTCTGACATAATGGCTCACCGTGAAGTCGATGTGGCCAGTGTCTTCAGCCAGTACGGTCAGGCTCAATGAGCCTCTGTGTGCCGTATCTGTGTATTGCAGCAGGGTTAGTAGAGTGCAATCCAGGTGGAGATACTCTGCCATCGTCTGCACGATGTAGAGACGTTTCTGTACTTCCAGGGTTTCTGCTCCGGTACAGAGAATGATTTCAGCAGAAGTGATGAGATCTTCCTTCCCACATCTGATATTGAAAGTCCAAAATTGCATTGGTTAAGAGTTGCTTATCTGCCCTACAGTTTTTGTGAAGATACCTGTTTGAATTTAGCTTATCTTGTGAACAGGTGTCACTGAAAATTCTACCTCTTAGTCCAAAGCTTGCTCCTACTGGATATGGGAATGCTTCCCATTCCATTAACTTCACTGAACACTGATTGTGATCCCATTGCTTGTGTAGGACACAGCAATGTGGCATGAATTTACCAAACAGCATCCTCATTATGTGGACTTGAAAGTAACTCACTTAAGAGATACTCTCAGTGTGTTAGATGTCAAATGTAGGTACTTAGATTAAGAAAGTACCATCAGTGGAAATAGACAATGTCTTGTGGAGGCAATTCAAAGCCTTCCTCGGAGGCTGTCTCAATCCCTGCTGACAGAAGAGCTCCAGTTCCGAACCAGAGCAGGGAGGCTGGATGCCACCTCTCTACAGTGGCCACCTGGGGAACCAGTGCCCCCAGCGCCACTGGATTTGGAGTCTTCGTGCCCACATTTGCTGTGCGCTGCTGCTCTGTGGTAACAAAGCCTCCTGCTTTTAGACTCAATGTGTGCTTATTCAGTATTTTGAGCAGGTGAGTTTCTCAGAAATTAGCAGTACTCACTGGTAGCTCTTTGGCATGTGGTTCAAGCTCCGCTTGGTGTCCAGAAACAAGATGCCCTCCAGAACATGGATGGTGAAGTTTCCAGCAGCTCTCAGTGTTTTCTGGGCGTGTTTCCTTCCAGAGGCAGCGATGTTCAGCAAGTATACGCCACTCTCCCCTGCCATCGGCAGTCCTTGCAATGTGTTGGTGTTGGGGTTGAAGTCCGACCATGTTGGCAAATCTGCGCCACTGGCTAAAGTGACCTGCTCCGTAAGAGGATGGCAGATAAGCAGAGTTAGAGGCAGGAAATGGTGTTACTGCTCTAGTTTTATGTATTGCAAGTTCTAACTCGACAGAAGTTTGGGGACAGCCACAAATGATCCATTTAAAAATCTAGAAACCACAGTGTCTTGATTTTTCATGTAGAACTTTGTGTGTTTTTTAATGTAGTGGCAACACTTAGTGTACATTTTTAAGACCCTGCAGTCTTGAGACTGCAGGTAGATAAAATATATGTCATATAGGGATTTTGTTTATTTCCTTAGCAGGTAACTGCTGCGTTGGCAGTGAATGATGGTGAGGTTTTTGCCATCAGTTCTACTTATTTCTAATACATCTGAAGCACTTCTTTAGAAGGAGATTTTTAACGAGTTAATTTTAAACATGAAACAAATGCCCATTTGTTGCAGGATTGTACCAAGAAGTGTATTCGATTGCATTACATTGTACTGTGTTGTCATTCCCCAAAAGGCAAATACTGGCACTGGATAATAGAATATTTTTCCTGTAGGGATGGTTGCATCTGGGATTCCTTGCAGGCTCTTTGTTTCTTCATGTCTGTTATTTGATCCCTTGGCAACAGCAGCAGGCGTGTTTACACAGACAGACACCAGCGCAAAGAGAAGAGGGAGCATGGGTAAGACTCGCATCCCTGGGAGCAAAGGTAACCCCAGGACAGGGAACCTGCTGTAGGTGCCCGCCGGGTCCGTGTGGATGTCCATCCTCACCCGGCAGGCACAGGGGGCTTGGGTGCTGCTACTTCATCGCGCTTTGGAGCTGTAGTGGGAAAGAGGGGAAAAAAACCCCATGCACTTTTAAGTTGGGAAGCAGAAAGCTGGCAAAGGTGGCAAGGCTTTATGCTGTGTTCGTCACAGTCCTGCTGGTCTGTTGGCCACAGTGACATCTGGGAAGGGCTATTATAAGGCATTTCAAAACCTGTGGTACTTACCATCACCGCTCCGTTCAGCAGCAGGTTTTTAATGAGGACACACCCTGTAGCACAAAGCTGGTTCGTAATGTTTTTTAGCTCAGTCTCCTTCAGACTTGCTGTTGCTCCCATCTCTGCTTCTGTCGCAATAAAAGCTCGCTTGGTCCCTGGGAAATGAAATGCTATGCTAGGGCCTCACCAGGGAGGGCTTCAACATATGGCTTCAGGAAGAGCCAGAAAAACAGTGCAGTAACCTGACCCACCAGGATTTTGTCCTATAATGGTAGCAAAGGGAAAGGTGAGTATGGCATATAGCAAACAAATGGTGAGGGCAAAGACAGGCTGAGAGTTGATATCCTTTGCTTTATAGCATTAAGGGTTGGACTTTTGACTTGCTACATTTGATGCTGCTTCTTCAAGAGGAGATAAAAGCAGTAATAAGTAGTAAAATAGTTCCTGCAGGTGTTGTGGGGCGCTCATAAACCTATGAGTGGCTTCCAACTTTTACATGGGAAGGGCATACAATACGCTTAGTCTATCTTGCTTAGGATAGCTTTATTTAAAAGCAGAAAAGAAGAAATTCGTCGTAGGTGGCAACAGCAGCTTTTATGAAACTAATTGATACAGCTGGAAAAGCACAAACGATATTTTGGATGCGGACGACTGCAGCAGCAGTGCAGTGAGTACTCCTTTCTTGTTACAGCTCTCATGGCAGGATGTCTTGAAAACCATGACCCGCTTTGCATCAGTGCTGCAAACCCAGTGGCCGCATTTCTAGAAACAAGGTCTTGCTCTACTGGGTTTTAACAAGTATTTTCTTCCTTCTGTTTGTGGATGTGTTTGCAGGGTGCTTTGTAGCTGTAGCCTGCCTTTCATGCTCCACAGCCCAGATCCCTTCCTATTGTGATGAGTGGAGTACCCTGGATAGAGTGAGAAATGGTAATGTAAATCAATGCTCCTAAGTATTCAGATGTAAAGACAAAAATTGTGTGATATCTCTTGAAATGTGATTTGCTAGAGCCTGTGGTGTGTCCCACTGGAAGTACGCTCTGCAGGAAGAGAAAACTGATTGCTCTGCTGATAAATGTGCAGAATTCAGTGAATGTACGTGGGGTTGTTGGCTGCTTTTGGACAGAGATTAATCTGTCCAGCTAAGACTGTTTCCATTGCAACTGTGATTGGCTCTGAATAAATCAAAAGCTGTGTTTGAGTATACGCAGTTACAGTGAGAAACAAGTTGCTACGCTCAAATCCCCATTTTTCATTGTCACTGTCTCCCATGTTCCCTTCTTCTGCAATCTCTAAAAGCATAATGGCATGTCCTCATTCACTGATTATGAAACTATGAAAAGAGTGAGTAGGTGGTGGGGCGGAAGTTCAAGTTGGAGATGAGAACTTGTATTTAGAGAATATAGTTCTTATGCAAGGGAATGGGTGCTTGACAGCTGACTAATATAGTCTAATGAATTTACCTCCTGAGGGCTCAGTAAATATTGCTGTGTAACCATGTATGAATCATCAGCGTGCTCTGAAATGATGGGAACATGCGGAGATCTGTTGGCTGCTGTGAGCTGAAAGTTGTCAAAGCCACCTTCTGAAGCACAACACCTGCCCCAGTTTAGGGATCCAAAGCCCACAGACCCTCCTGCATTTCAGGTAGGGAAATGCCAGTGAGTGTTTCACCTGTTTGCATCCCTCCTTAGTAACTTTTGACCTACTGGCTTCGACAGCAGCAAATATCGTGTGCTCGCTCTGCAGCGTGACGTAAGGCGGAACATTTTCATGTTATGTGCTATCTTAGTGCTCTGCATATAAACTTCCTAAAACTTGGCACAAGTGCTAAGGAAGCTTAAAATAATTAGGTTTTTTTAAAACTTCTGTGGAGACTTCCTGTAACTCTCACTGTAGTACAGTTACTGAGCCCATAATTATTTTTCTAGCGAAACTGCAACAAAAGCTTGTGGCAATTCAGTGGGTAAATGCCTTTTGATAATAACGGAAACCGTATAAAGTGGATAAATGCAGGAAAACTTGTGAACAAGTGTAGCTTATCCAGAAACAAGGACTCCTGACTTGAAGTATTTATTTCTCAGCCAGAACCAAGAAATACCAAAAGTTTTATGGAATAACTTCACTCTCATGTGATTTCAGGACCAAGCTCGGTTGAAGCAAGTACATAAAAGTGGGTAAGTGTTAATCCAAAGTTCACCTGAATTAAACAGAATCTTTTGGGGAGACCTTTAAGTAGATATCAAGACAAAAATGGCTTACTTATTTTGCTTTGCTCCTAGCTTTAGCCACATTTTTTTTTTTGCTCCAGGTCTGTATTATGTTTACACAGGTAGCATTCTGAAACTAGAAAAAAACCCCCACTCCTAAGTCTTTACCTGCTACACCAAAGAACACAACTGGAGGATATGCTGTCTTCCTTTTTCTTTTTTCTTTTCTTCCCCCCCCCACCCCCCAAGGCAGACTCGGTGATCAAACAAGGGAAGGGAAACACAAACTTGTAAGATGGAAATCGTGACTGTCTTGTTCCCCTGTGCTACTTCTGTCTTGTCCCTCCTGCTTAGAGGAAAGCAAGGGGCAAATATCCAAAACTTCTCTGTGCAGTATTTAGCCAGTCCTGCTTGAAGGGGTTTAGAGTCTCCTGCAACTCAATCTGGTTTTATGGCCTATACCACAAGACTAATATTTTTTATGTAGTTGTTTTCTTGTATCTATTAAAGCCCCAGCACCTGGAATTAAGTAATTGCTTGGCAATTTTAACTTCCTTTCAAGACATGTCGATATTCCAGCCACCTTTTCTGCTGCAAAAGAAATCTAGGTGTTTCCTCAGTATTCTCAGAAAACTCAGCAAGCTTGAGTGTGACTTAAAAATAATATTTTGGCTTCTCTTAGGAGATCCAATTATTTTATTTTTTTTTCCCCAATGTCTGAGGCTGGCAGTGCTGACAGCCCGGGAGTCCACACCTTGATCAATTGCCAGGCAGTTTCAGAATGGTTTGCATTGACGCAAAAGGAAATCTGGTGGGAGCACATTTTCTGCTGAATTGTTCAGTATAGGAGTTTTCCACCTTTTTCCTTTGACTTCCATTATATTCCAGGATAACACTCGTGTTGGAGTTGCCTGGTAACACAGAGAGATAGGCCTGCAAGTTCGCTGTGGGTGCACTGGGTCTTATGTAAAATATGGGAGATGTTTTTGTTGAGACTGTTGCAGTAAACATACTGGCTTTTTCTGGAAGACAGAAACCTGGTAACTGGGTGTTGGGAAAGACATAAATACATATGATGGGGGAAAGGAGCTTGTGTGTCCCTCTATGTCTAAAGCCACGTCACTCCTGTGTGACAGGACTTGCACGGTCACAGCAACACACCCTTTCTACACAGGGATAAAAGGTTGCAGGGAACAAGACACATTAATGTCCAAGAAGCATTAATTTTACTTCACTCTTACTAAATAGGGTGTTTTTTAACAGCTCACCCCTCTATCCAGAGGTAGGGCTGTGTTAAAGGGGGATGGGTGCTTTATTTTTCATACGGAGGGTGTCTAGTATCATCACTGAGGTGTTGCTTTCCCTCTTGCCTGCTCAGTGGGCAGAGGGTGGCAGCTCTGTCTAGTGTGGCTTAATGCAAATTATGGAGAAAGTCAGGGTTTTGGTATCTGTGGTAAGTGTCAGAAAGAGTTGGGTTTCTTTTCATACTTAAAAATAATTTTAAAAAGTCCCGAACCATAATTTTGTGAATTTTAAACATGCTGGTGTTAATCTTTGAGTTGCTGCCTCAGGTTTTCTTTCTCTCATTTTAAAATGAGTAGGGCGAAAGAGTAGAAAGGAAAAGAAACAATGTCTGAGAGAAAATTTCTTCTTAAACTTTAAACCTAACCTCTTAAACCTTCTAGTTCTGATTCTGCTTTGCAGTGGGGGGAAGTATTTTCACTTCCCACCTCACTTACCTTCCAAACCCGTATGTTTCCTCTGAAAAACTGTCTACATGGGAAAGTTTAAACATGAAAGCTAAGGTATGGATTTATACCAGGGTTAAATTTGGTTTTAACTTTCCATGTCTATGCTCTCATTTTGCTACAAGCATTTTTTTTTTCTCAAATTATGATTTTATTTTTTCTCCCCACAACTTAGGTTATGATATTGCGAACTGTTTAAACTGAGCTGAAGGAGGTAAAAGGACTCAGGCACTTACATAGCTATAGCTATATGTCTAGCAGATAAAACTTTCCTGCTCAGACAAGCCCTTGATGTTTCATCTTAGATTTTTCTTTTCTTGGGGAGAGATAAAAACTTAGAATTTATTTCAATGATATAATTTTCTAAAGTGCCATCTTTTTGTTTCCCATTTCACCTTCTTAGAAAATGAGGGAAACAGATGAAAGTTTCCATTTTTGTGAATGAAAAATTGTCTTCTGGTAAAACTTGATATCAAATTTTGGCTTTTTCAAAGTTATTAGTTATTTAATAAGGAAAAGGTCACTAGATTAGCTTGAATAAAGATCCTCTCTTGTAGGAAAGCTTTGTCTTCAGTGCTGTGCTCTGCAGGAAGAGAAACGGGAGGTGGTGCTGGAGCTGACTGTAGAGCAGGATTTTTGCCTTTTTACACCTTTTGTTAAATTCTTGGTGAGACCTGCAAATGTGCCTGCATCTCTCTCTAGCTGGTAATAAAAACATGAGCTATCACTTCAAAAGGGATTTTAGAAGTCCATCAGCTGATATTACTCTAAGCTGTCCTTATTGATGGAAATCTTTTGGCAGTGTACTTTTTTGGTTTTTTTCCCCTTTCCGCCTTGTTTTTGGTCAAATGGAACAGCCAAGCAGAGCTGAGATTTGTACAAACACTGGGGCGGGATGAAGGTCGGTGTGCCAAGTTCCAGCCTTGTGTGATTTTTGTTTTGTTCTTTTTTTAAAGGGGGTGGGTTATGTACCAAACAAGGAACACAAGGTTTATAATGAACACACTGACACACCCTTATTTATGGTGCCTCCTGCCGCTCCTGCGCTCAACTTTTGCATTCAGCTGGCGTTGCTGGCTTCCCACAGCAGATTTTCAGACAAGTTGCTGTAATAACCTCATAATGTTTTTTGTCTGGCTCAATGGGCTCAGTTTAGCCTCACTCTTAGCTGATGTGACAGTTTGGGACAGAGCTATGTTCCCTTGGCACCAGCCCTGAATTTGGCTCAGAGCTCTCTGTTAAATCCAGCACTGTCCCTCCACAGATACAGATGCTGTTGTCTTTATATTTTTATATATTTATAAATATATTTATGTTGTTTATAAATATATTTGTTTATATTTGTTGTTTATAAGTGTATTTTTTGTCTTTATATTTTTATATGTTTATACTTATATTCATGTTTTATTTTTGATTTATTAATTTGTTGCTGTCTTTATATTAGATGATTCCTATCTGTTTCACTGGAAAGAAGATAAAAATTGCATTTTCTCATGATCAGATGTGGATCTTTCTCATGAAGAGAGTTAATTCAGCCCTGCCTGAAAGTAATGAGAAAGCCACAGAGGAGATAGCAGCATTGCCGGATGCACAAGAGGCTCACTGGGTTTAGGGGGAAGAGGTCTCCTCATTCACCCTTTGGTGGTTTCAGAGGTGTTGAAAATGGGGCAGTTGGTCTGTTTAGCCTTCCCTCAGCCCTGTTTGCTCTCTCTTTAAAAACCAAACAACAGCTGAAACTCTTGTGCTTTTCTTATATTGCAGAAACCAAGAGGCTGTTGACTGATGGGAGATAGGAAGCAAATTTACAGCCAGATCCCTCTTTACCCATTTTTCTCCCAGATGTTTTTCTTTTTGCATTTGTTTTACTTTGGCAATTAACTAAACAAATTGCTGTCTGAGCTGTGGAGCTGATGGAGTCTGGTTTCCTTCAGGTTTTTCTGTAGTTCCCTTTCCTCTTTCCTAATGACCTCATCCTTGTCCTCTGCCACATTGTCAGTGGGGAAAGACAGCGAGAAGCTGAATGGGGCTGATTTTGACTTTCCTGACCCTCAGCTGGCGGCACACTTTTGGATTTCTGTCACTTACCCAACTTCTAGTTTCCAAAAATACTTGAAAGAACATAATTTTCAAGGCATCCTTAAGATCCTTCCCCTTGCAAATGCTCTAAACTGGCTAACAGCTGGATCAGGTGTTTTTGGCTGGGGAGAGGATCAGGTTCTCGGAGGGGACAGGCACGCTACAATTGTATGAACTTTGTTTCATCACCATGCCAAGGTTGGAAGCTTTCTTTTCAAAAAAATCCCTACCTGTTTTCTCTCTCTCTCAAGGCTGTCTGGGCAAGCTGTTCCTGCGTTTTCTAAGAACACTTGAGCAGAATAAAAATCCATATCCTCAACAAGACGCTTTAGGCTGCTGCTACTGCAAAGAAACAACAAAAGGAGGGGAACAAAAGTGCAATATCACTTCAAAATACATTTCTCTTTACAATAAAGGATATCCTATGATAGTTACAGTAGAAGTAATATTTATATTCATTCTTGATTTGATGACAATGCTGATAGTTTCCTTTCAGTTAGGTTGGCCCTTAGTTACTGGTGGAATTCACTTTCTGCCTCACTTCTTTTTCAGTTTCTGACAGTCTTCTCCCTGTTGTAGGTGAAATCGGGTGTTGCCCAGAAAACCCCAGCTCAGGGAAAGTGCTATCTTGTGTGTGAAACCAGTGATTGTGGAGTTAGGGGTCTCTGCAGAGACAGCCGTGAGTCTGCTTTCACATCTTTGAGGAATCACGACTGACCAGTGATGAAGCCAGGACTTTTGATAGGGGATTGAATATAATCCCTAAATATTTAATATGCTGGAAATGAACGAAAGTGTATTTGTTAGATTTCACAGTGGGTTGAGACTTGCTCCAAGACCCTGGTGAGTATGTGTGTGACTCACGTTGAGGTGTTCAAGAGTCTTTAGTGAGGCTTATCAGCATAACAGGAGAAAAAAGAGGGAGGGAAGGTGGGAGCTCTTGAGGTTTTGAGTGAATTTAAGGCTAAGAAAAGTTGAGCAACTGGAGTCAAATAGACTGGGGAGAGGGCTGTGCATGCAAATTCCTTACAGGTCTATCAACTTGGCCCAGTCTTGCACAGCGCCTCTGACACATTCTTAGCTCTCAGATCTCCTCTCAACAGAAGCAGAAATTTGTGCCCATTAGTTGGTGGAGTTTTTTTAATATTCTTTGAAGGTAGGATGAGGCTAAGAAGCATATTGTGACCCACAACTACACAGTGCTCTTGTGCAAAGAGTAAGGTGCAGCACAGTAAGAATCAACCCTAGACTCTTAAATTGAGTTGAATGGAGGCAGAATGGGGGAAAATCAAAACAATTTAGTTTGTATAAATGCCTCTTACCTGAAATGAAATTGCACATGAAGTAATGCAAAAAGCCTTTAGTTTAGCTCAGTAACCGCCCTTATAAAAATACCAAGAGCAGTCTTTGTGGGATGTGCTTTCAAAGCCAGATCTGAACAGTAGGTTTTGCTCTGATGAGATGTCAGTTAAACCAGCTGAACTTTTAGGAAAAGCTCAAGTTGTGATCCTTCAGAGGAAACAAAACTATTTATTTAAAGGCCTAACTATGAATGTAGGAACCTTAGCTGAGGCTCTTGTTTAAGCAAATATTAGTCTGGCTATACTTTTAAAATTTTTATATATTTATTTGTTTTTGTAGGCCGTTGTGCCTGGATGCTTTTATTTGCATACATAATGTTTGTTCCTGCAGCAGTTACCACTCTAAAAGCTGCCATGGTAATAGATTTTGCTGTTGTTTCCTTTTGAGTAAGAGTACCACCATGACCACCTGGCTGGGTGCTGGACCGGGAGCCAGGAGAGCTGAATTTCAATCCTACTTTGACTGATGGTGTTTGCCTTTGCCTGAATTACCCTGGGCAGGAACCAGCAAACTATTCCAGTGATATCTCTTTTTTTTGGGAGGGGGTTGCTTGTTGTTGGGCAGCCATCCAGACCCTGCCTAGCAATCTCCAACATCCAAAACGTTTGCCTAAAGGACTCTTTCCACACCCATGGGCTTTCCTCACACCTTGTTGTCAACTCCTGGTCCTGACTCCCCCTGTCCCCATGCTGGATGGCCTCCAGACCTCCTTGCTTCCCCAAATTCCTTTGTAGCTCCTGCCATTTACCTCTTGGTGTCTCCATTTCCCTTCTGACCCCTGATCTGTCCTGACTTCACCACAGCTGGTTGACTTTGAGGCTGTACCTGTTGATCTGCATTTGAGCACCAGGCCATGGGACAAAGATTGGCTTTTTTCAGGACCAACTGGAAGGAGAAAGGAGTCTGAGTATGGCTCTTCTGTTACGGAAACACACAGATGTTTTCTTTGTTTATTTTGTTTCTACCCACTTACCTCTTTCTTGAATAGGCCCGGACATGTCAAAACGACCATGATGAGCTTGTATTAAGAAAATTAACTTCATGCTTCTTGATATCATTTATCTTCAGCCTTGTTCACTGAAAGCACCTAAAAAGAAGGGCAGTATTACTCGTCTGTCTATTTGGTTTTGTTTGGATTTGTGGGGAGTTTTTGTCTACTTTTCTAGGTTTCTGGTTTGTTTCTTTCTTAAAAAGAATTCTTTTAAGCTCACCCTGCAGACGAGCAGCAGAGCAGGATGATGGGCAGGTCTCCTGAGCTCACTCTATTTCGCTTCTTGATGGATCAGCCTCTTCCACTGCTCTGGCGTTGGGCCTGTGAGAAGTTCAATTTGTGGGACTAGACTGCTGAAAAAAGCCTGTGATACAAATAGTTTATCTCTAAACTCTGCTTCTGTCTGTCTGCCAAGTGATAATTGGGGGGGAAGAAAAACCCAACCCTCATGATACCCATTTGGTACATGACTGACAGATTTATGATAGGACACGGTTTCCTCCGTTTGTCTCGCAGCGAGCGGCAGGGCCGTGCTATTGCGTGTCCGCCTTCTCGCCAGTGAACATTTCCAGCTGGATTCAGAGGACGGGAAATGATTTAGCAAAAGGCTTTCGGTGACAATTA